>NC_057864.1:137407210-137637210 GCF_019393635.1 Dromiciops gliroides
ATGCTTTTTCATTTGTTTATTCTACACCTTAAAAAACAACACAGACTATCTCATATGTTACTCAGTAAATGTTAAATAAAAATGGAGTGAATGAGTCTTCTCAATACATAAATAATTAGTTGAAGGAGTGAAAAATAATTATGACTACTCTCTGTACTGTATCCCCTACCCATGGCCTATCCCTGAAAGAGGTGAATGACTCTACCTCTCTGGACTTCAATTTCTTCATCTTTAAGTTAGGGACAATAATTTTTTATACCACTTACCTCACTGGATTATCATGACTCAAATGTTTTGTAAACTATTATGTTCTGTGTCTATATATCAAATAATTTATGAGTTAGTATTGTGGTTATCTTTAATCTTTTTGGCATAGGGTTCCCAAAGACTACTGGGCTCCTCCTTGTTGAACTGATCCATTGGTCTGTGTATCACAGGGTGACTGGTAATTAAAATATTGAAGATAATTCTCTTAGTATCTAGAATAGCAGTCTGCATTTGATTTATGTGTTTTCTTAGAATCTGTAGTTACACAAAGCTTTTTTTCCTTAGGATCCAGTTGTTTACTGAAAGGATAGGGAAAATGATCCCCATACCCTTGCAACAACTATTTTTAGCAGCTGTTGATTTGCTGCCCAGAGGGAACAAAGGGAAATCCTATCCCTACCCCACACCTCCAGGGTGAGTCAGTCTGGTGGGAGGGGAATATGTGGGAAAGGACCCATGACCACCAATAAGCATTTTTCAAGAACATGCCCTTCCATTGTTTTATGACAAAACTTTGGAGCAGCCTACCTTCCCACATCTGACATTGGTTGATGCTTCTGTGGGTGGCTAGCAACTGTGAAGTCAAAGATGGTTAGAGTGGAGTAGGAATGGAACCTACTTCCAGTAATAGTGGTTAAGTGTTGGCTGATCCTTCTGTCCACCCCCAAACACAGTTACCCTATAAACCTATATATATATTTCACTAAGGATAATGTCAACCCTGATACTTTTGTGAATAAGAATAATAATTGCTCACAGTTCCAAAGAATTTCAAGGTTGATGAAGCCTAAATCCTTGGTTGAATTAGTTCAACCATTATTACCTCCATTTTAAGATGGCAAACAGAAATTGAGAGAACTGACTTGCCTCACAGCTAGTAAATTTCAACGCTAGTATTTGAACTCAGTTGTCAGAGCTATTATCTGAAATCGATTCTTCTGACTCCAACAATGTTATTCCTTTATATTATATCATGTAGACTGGTGGTATCAACCAAACAGAAACAGGGACCAGTAAATCATACATAAGGATGCCTGCAGGTTGCATGTTGACTTATTTTTAAAGTGTAATATTATGTGTTTTATTATATTTAAATTTTTAAAAAAATATTTCCCAGTTTCTGTTAACTATTTCTGATTCATGCCATACTGTGGAGTGTTGTGCATCCACATGTGACCCATGGGCCAACTGTTTGATGCTTCTGATCTAGACAATAGCACTGATAAAAAGGTAGACATTCATCTGATTCCTTAGGGTTTGCCAAGTACCATCTTGGGAAACAGTGTCTTGCTCTAGGACTTCAAATACTCTAGTTGGACTATTTTGCTCATAGCATTACTGTGGTAATTAAATGAATGCTACTTGTCTATTTGGGAATAAAAGTCATAACTAATTCAGTGTAATGGGGATTTGCATTAGGACATGGAAACATTCAATAACGAGTTTAGAATATTATGAAATCTTAAGTTGTGTTTGTACAGCACTTAGACTTTCTCAGCAACATATAATCTACTGAGGTTAGCACCTATCTATAAAGCATAATTAAAGTAGGAAGCTACCAGATGGCATGCCACCTTTTCCAACAGCCAAACAGCAGATGAACTCCTTCTTAGCCCACTCATATCAGGCTCCCCTCTAGGCAGCAGCATCTCAGCAGCCAGTTTGTGGTGTACTGAGATCTTCCCCCTTGGGGGTAGTTTCTTGGGGTTCTCTCTCTTTCCTGTCAGGGGATGTTTTTCCATTATCTCCCTTGGGGAAGTATTGGTTTCTTTTCCTACCAGATGGAACTAGTATCATAGGAGTTCCCTTTTCTTCAACTGACTTTGTCTTATTATTCTCTCTTATTTTCACAATATGAATTTGAAAAATTCACAGTGATGCTTGACTTGAGCACTGATATTGCTAGTTACAGTTATTGAGAACCTAGAAGAAGTTGTAGTTTAGAAAGCTCAGGTGACTAGTTATGTGGAATTGAGCAATGGAGGAGGAAATCCAACCCAGATTATCTAATTATTATGCCTTTGCCTGTATTTGTACTTTTCTCAAATTAGACAGAACTATAAATATAGACCCTTGCACTTGGAACTGGAAGGGGCCTCAGAGGGCATTTAATCTCATTCCTTATTTACACATGAGGAAGAGGAGGCCCAGAGAGGAGAGGCCACTTGCTCAAAGACCCATAGTCAAGGAACAGAGCCAGAATGTGAACTCAGGTCATGTGATTCCAAATTCAATGCTCTTCTGTCATACAGTCTAAATCAGATTCACCTTGGATCAAACACACTGCTACTTTTGGGAAAATGAAACTCAGTGCAGATTAGACAAACTTCTTTGTTTTGCAGAAATATGAATCGTTCTCTATATTACTTGAAGGCTCATTCCAGTTTGGGGGGCAGGGGGAGGGAGAGGAGTTAACAACCTTATTTTAAGTGCCCAGGTACTTGATTTGGGTTTATCTTTGCTAATTGACTACAACGAGCAGGTTGTAACATTTATATTTTCCTTTCAGACAGATATCCATTGCAGACAATACACTTATCAGTGCTTTCTATATCAGTTGGCAGACCCATTGTTATATTCATTCTGCCCTGAAAAGAACAAACAAAACTTAATGTTTTGTTGACAAAATGATGCCGTGTTTCCTTTTTCCCCTCTCACAGAATAATCTATGCAAATCTCTATTAAAAAAATTGGGGGAGAAAGCATAATCAAAATGATTGTGCCTCTTGAATCAATTAGCTGGCTGAAAGCTTTTGTTTTGTCCCCGGGCTGAGGCACAGATTCTGCTTTGTTCATGTTATCTAGAGAACAGTGAGTTTAAGAAAACTTATTTGTATTGCTTTGGTCTTTCTTTTCTCTTCCCCATCTGCACCATGCTTGTCCTTCCTCCACATCTGTTTGTGCAATATCTGTTTGCAAGCTACTGTTGATGTCCCTGAAATCTTTCTCAAGAGAGGAGTTTTGATAGGCTTCTTCCTTTCTCAGCATCATCCATCATTAATTAGGCATGTAACACTGTATTTATTTTGAACTTGTCTCTTTTCTCTGCCCAAGGCAACCATCATGTCCCTAACTTCTGCCTATTCTACCTTACTAAATTTCTTAGATCCGCCCCCTACTTCTACTCCCACAACCTTGCCTTGGGCTAGGATCCAATTACCTCAAACCAGAGATAATCTAATTTTTAGCCTTCCTGCTTGTGGTCTTTAGCCATTCTGTTCATTCTACATATAATATCAACAAATCATCTCTTACTCAAGTACTGTTTAAAACAACAACGATGACAACAACAACAACCACAACAACGAATGAAACATGCCAATCCCCTTCGTAGGACCCTACATTAACTTTCACTTTCTCTTCCATCATTTTAAATCTCCTGGCTATGCATGGCCTATTGCTCACCTTTTACCTGTCCACTGTTGTCATATCCTAACTATTATTCACATCTTAATATTTCCTCCAGTCATTCTCATAAGCCTGAGACTGTATGTATGTTGCTATGTCATGGGTTATTTGGACTTGAAAGGGACTTTGGAGGCCAGTTAGTCAAATCCTTCATTTTACTGGTGAGGAAACAGTTTGTTACTTGCCCCAAATCACACAGTTAGGATTCTCCCACGTGGAATACCTTTAACCTTCCTCTCTCTTAAACTATGTTTCTCTCTCCCCCACCTCATTCCAAATTGGTTTTAATAACTTCAGGAGGTTCAGTAAATTCTAGTCTGTATTCCTAACTTGACATCATCATTATGGCCCCAGACTTCTCCCTTTCTTTCTTCTTAGCCAGTCAGTCACTAAGCATTTATTAAGCACTATTTTCCAGACACTGTGTTAAGCACCAGGAATACAAAAGAAGGCAAAACACATTCCCTTGCCTTCCAGAAGCTCACATTCTAATGGAAGTAACAAATATAAACATAATTATGTATGCACATAAATATACATATATATGCATATATATGTATATTCATAGATGGAAGATAATCTTAGAGGGGGCAGCTAGGTGACACAGACAGATTCTATAATTCAGGAAAACTCATCTTCCTGAGTTCAAATCTGGCTTCAGACATTTACTAGTTATGTGACCTTGGGCAAGTCACTTAACCCTGTTTGCCTCAGTTTCCTTATTTGTAAAATGAGCTGGAGAAGGAAATGGCAAACTACTCTAGTATCTTTGCCAAGGAAACCCCAAATGGAGTCATGAAGAGTCAGACCTGACTGAAAATGACTGAACACAGTCTTAGAGGGAAAAACATTAGTACCTGGGGAAGGTAGGGGCTGGGACAGAGGCCTCCAGGAGATGCCAGGTTTTGGGATGTCTTGTAAGAAGCCAGGGAAAGTAAGAGGTGGTGATGAGGAGGGAGAGTTTTCTAGGCCTGTGACACCAGCCAGTGCAAAAACACAATGATGGGAGGTGGAGTATTTTGTGCAAGGAACAGCAAATAGTTCAATGTGACTGGATTATATAGTGTATGGAGGAGACCAAGGTGTTGGAAGACTGGACAGGTAGGAAAAGTCCATATTGTGGGAGCTTTCAAGGCCCAATAGAGGAGTTTATATTTGATCCTGGAGGCAATAACAAGACACTGGAGGTTGGTGAGTGGTGGGAGGAGGGAAGGTGACATGGTAAGATCTACACTTCAGGAAAATCACTTTGGCAACTGAGTGGAGAATTGATTGGAGTGGGGAAAGCCTGGAGACAAGGAAACAAATTAGAAAGTGATTGTAATAGTCCTGGTGAGAGCTGCTACAGTTTAGGTGAAATTCTACCCATTCTATAAGGCCCAGCTCAAATACAGCCTCCTTTCTCATTTGCTCAGAGGCACCCATTCAGAAATGCTCTCTCCTGCCCTTGAAATGTCAAAGTACTTTCTACCTCTCATCACTTTCACATTCTATTTTGCAAGATACTGTCTTAGCCCCAAGGCTATAAGCTGCTTGAGAACAGAGAACACTTTCTCTTCATTTTTCTAACTCTCTCCATACCCAGGACTATGCTTAGTATATTGAAGTCTGTCCATAAAGGTTTGTTGAATTGAATTATATGCACATCAATGTGTGGCCCAAGTTGTTTTTCTGAATGGTTTAGATGTTTAGTATAGCGGACTCCCCTGGTAGATTGCATGCTCCTCAAAGGAAGGAGGCATCTCTCTAAGGTCCTGAGCCTGTACTTTGAGAGCCTAGGCAAATACTGAGCTTTCAATACATAGTGAATGCTGTTGACACTATCAACCCTGTTATCTGAGCTGATGTTTCTCTCATTTCTAAAGCTGAGAAATGCATCCAATTTTCATCTTGGAAAATGAATAAAATCCATCTTTGGATTCATGAATAAACCCACAATGAATATTCAGCATCAGCCTATTTCTATTCTGAGTGGCACTTAAATGGAAAAGCATTGTCTAAATTAGCTGAGGCTTAATTATACTAACCTTAGGCCTTTTAAAATAAAAACATACAATGACTGAATAGCTCAGGTATAGTATTAAGCACCTAGCTGGCAAGTACCTCTAGTGAAAGACAGTCCCTTTGAGAGGACCCTTTTACCTCTGTGTAGCTGCTGGTAGAGTTGGGTGCAGTCAAAACTTTCTGAAGTTTACAATTGGTTAATAGTTGGATTCAGAGCCAGCATCTGGGGGAAATCATTTGAGAAAGGGTTCCAAAGTATGAACAATCCTGTTTGTGGTTGGGGGAGACTGGAGAAAGACAGTAGTCATGGAGCTGAGGAGCTGAGAGGCCAGGGATGCCAGGGAGCCAAAAGGGATCAGGAATTGAGTCAGAAAAGACTTCAAGCCAAATACTGAACAATTGGAAAGGAGGAAGAGTGACTTGGAGGTCTGGAAAAGAAAGCAATGAGGCTCTGGACAGGATGGAACAAACTTCTAAAGGAGGGCAGGTGGTGATGGTGATGGAGGAAGAAATATCTGAAAAGACAGTGAGGACTAAGTAATATATCAGCTCCTCCTCCTGGCCCTGTGTGTCAAAGAGAAGGAATAGTAAACCTTGAAAAGAGGTTTCAGTGAGGACCAAAAGATAGAAGTAAAATAAGAAGAATCAGGATGAGAAGTTTGTTACCAACGGTGGGGGTTTCTGGAGCGCACAATGGAAAGGGAGCAGAGGAAGAGAAAGACTAGATGGGGTTGCAGTTGGTGGAATTATGCCTTCATTAATGATCCTGGCTTCAGGCCTGGTAGTTTATGTCAACAGATGCAGTGGGAAGGTAGGCCCATGAAGGAAATTGCTAACATTTATCTAATAGCTACTATTTCTATAACACATTAAAGTTTATAAAGTGCTTTATATATAACATCTCTTTTGATTGCCGCAACAACTCTGTGAGATAGCTACTTTTTTTCATTCACATTTTACGGATGAGGAAACTGAACCTCAGAAAAGTTAAGTAATTTGCCTTGGATCACAGATTTGCCTAAGGCAGGATTTGACTTCACTTCTTGACTCAGAGTTCAGTGAACTCTAAACTGTGTAACTTAGCCACCATGAGACTTGGGAAGTGGCCACAAAGTTCCTAGAGGAGGAAAAAGACATGTTGAACAATTGGCACTGTGCTAGAATTCAGAAGTAGTCCTTTGAATGTTGGCACCTTTGACAAATCTCTGACCACCCTTTACTTAGTCTGCCTCTGTTAGGATTCACTGTCCAAAATAGCCATACTTTGCTTCGATTTAGAAAGTTCTAAGGATGCCTGTATAATGTGGGATATTCTTAATATAGAAGTTACTATTTGTCTACTCTTCTTGGGATAATGAGAGTGCTTTATGGTGCTGGTGAAATATTCCATTGTGGTTCTATATTTTAATCCTTCTCTCAAGAACATATTTTGAATGCCTGTGCCAAGGAGAGGACATTTTGTGGGTGGATATTTGTAACCTGGGATTTTAACTGGATTAAGTTTGAAACTTGTCTAAAATATCATCAACTATATCTTGCTCTGGTACTCCTGGCTTCCAGTTCCCTGCTTTCTTCTTCCTCCTAGTCAGGAAGTGAGGGGCAAGGGATAGAGACATGGTTATGTGGTTCTTGGTCCTCTGAATCCATTATTCCTTCTCTGGGTTCTCATTGTTAAACTGGGTAGAATGTAATTTTCTCAAGAAGAGGAATTGTTAAATTTTCCTTTTTCTTTTGTCTCTGTACTCTTAGTATCTACCAAACAAACCAAAGATGCTGAATGATTGAATAATTGATTGATAAAATGATTCCTTTGCCTCTTTCTGGTTACTTTATTTAAGTAGTCCCTTTTTTGGGGGGGGTGGGGCAATGTGGGTTAAGTGACTTGCCCAGGGTCACACAGCTAGTAAATGTCAAGTGTCTGAGACTGGCTTTGAACTCAGGTCCTCCTGAATCCAGGGCCAGTGCTTTATCCACTGCACCACCTAGCTGCCTCCAGTAGTCCCTTCATTTTGATTTGTTCTTTGCATGAATAAAAAACAGATTATGTAAGCAAATGATACTCTCTTGTTGGGATTTTTTTTTTTTTTTTGGTGAGGCAATTGGGGTTAAGTGACTTTCCCAGAGTCACACAGCTAGTAAGTGTCAAGGGTCTGAGGCCAGATTTGAACTCAGGTCCTCCTGAATCCAGGGCCAGTGTTCTATCCACTGTGCCACCTAGCTGCCCCTTGTTGGGAATTTTTTTGACCACATTTTTTTGATAAGGTTAAATTACTAAAAGCATGAACTCATAAAGTTTGTTGAACTCAAAACTCAGGGGATTAATGAAAAGCAAGAAGGTAATTATAAAGGCGAGGGTGAACCTTTCAAGCAGAAAGTTTAATGGCAATCAAGATCAACATATGTGCTATTGTTAGAGCATTTGTATTTCATGAGATTAAATTCAGTCATTTAGCCTCCGAAAACAGCAAATCTTATATAAGAGGGATTTCCTGCACCCTTTAATCCCAATTAATAGAAATAACAAGATGCTCCACACCCTGATTCCTTTCTCAAAGGAAAATGCCTGTTTGTATGAATTACAGAATCAGTTCATATAAAGGTAAACTAGGTGTGAACAATTCCTAGACATCTTTACTGAATCAGTCAACCAATCAAAGAAGTAAGCTAGTGGTAAAAGCAGCAAGGTATTGGAATTGGTTGAAAGAATTAGACACACCTCTGGGTTTAATTATTTTGAGAATCCATTTTGAGGATCTAGACCCTTGAATCTGTGACTGGAGGAGAAGCAAAGGAGAGAGGGGTTTGAGCCAAGAAGTGTCATACTCCTCCCTGCTTTTCCCCCTCCAACCCTATAATAATGTTATCAGAGAGACTCCTCCAGTAACAATGCATCCAAAGAGCATTTAAGAACTATATACACAGAGGAAAGACAGCTAAAAGGGGAGCAAAGAGAAGTGTTTCTACTCATTCTCTTAAATCTCTACAATTTGGCCTCCAACCTCATCATTTAAACACAGGTGCTTTTCCAAAAACTGCCAGTGATCTCTCATTGATGAATCCAATGATCTTTTCTCAATACTTATCTTTCTTGACTTCTTTGCAGCCTCCTACACTGACAAATCTCTTCTTCTTCTTCTTCTTCTTTTTTGGTGAGGCAATTGGGGTCAAGTGACTTGCCCAAGGTCACACAGCTAATAAGTGTCAAGTGTCTGAGGCTAGATTTCAACTCAGGTCCTCCTGAACCAAGGCCAGTGCTCTATCCACTGTGCCACCTAGCTGCCCCTAACAATCTCTTCTTGATACTGTCTTTTCTCTAGGCTTTTGTGAATTCTTGTATCCCAGTTCTTCTCTAACCAGTCTGACTATTCCTCCTCAGTCTCATTTGCTGGATCTTCATCTAGGTCATGTTAGCTAATAATATAATAATATTATATTATTATATATTGGGTGTCCCAAAGGACTCAGTACTAGACCCTCTTTACTTCTCCCTCTGTGCTTTTTTTTTTTTCAGTGAGGCAATTGGGGTTAAGTGACTTTCCTAGGGTCACACAGGTAGTAAGTGTTAAGTGTCTGAGGCCGGATTTGAACTCAGGTACTCCTGACTCCAGGGCCGGTGCTCTATCCACTGTGCCACCTAGCTGCCCCCCTCTGTGCTTTTTCAAATGGTGATCTAATCAACTCCCATGGATTCAATGACCTCTATGCATAAGATTCTGGCACCAGTTTATCCAGTCTCACATCTCCAATTTCCTATTCATTATCTTGAACTGCATATCCTCTAGACATCTTCAACTCAACATGAACAAAACTGAGCTCATTATCTTTCCTCTCAAGCCCTTCCCTTTTCCCAATTTCCTTATTAATGTTAAGGATACCTCTATACTTCCAGTCTCCCGAAACTTGCAACCTTTTGTCCTCTTCTATTCCTTACCCTCTTTCACCTCCCATATGTAATCATCTGCTGAGTCCTGGTAACTTTACCCTTATAATATCTCCCATATATTCCCCATTCTCTTCTCTGAACTGCCATTGCCCTGGTAATAGCCCTTATCACTTTAGGCCTGGACTATTGCAATAACCTGTCTATTGTTCTTCCTGAATTTAAATGCTTCCTTATAGTACTCCATCCTCCACTGATCTGCAAAACTGATTTTTCTAAAGTCCAGGTCTGACCATATCATTTCCTCTCCCAATTCAATTAACTCTAGTGGTTGCCTATCAATACTTCCAGGACCAAATATGAAATTCTCTATTTGTCTTTCAAAGACCTTTATAACCTGGACCCTTCCTACCTTTCCAATGTCTTTATACCTTACTTATCTCCAGGTACTCTGAAATCCATTAATATTGGTTTCCTTGTTGGTTTTGTTTGTTTGTTTGTTTGTTTTTGTTATGTGTTTGTGTGTGTGTTTCCACAAGATGTTCCATCCCAGGACTTTGGGCACTTTTACTGCTATATCCTATATTTGTATCCCTCTTCATCTCTGCCTCCTGGTTTCCTTCAAGTTATACTTCGAATTCCACCTTCTACAGGAAATCTTTCTTTCTCAATCACCCACCATTCTAATGTTTTTCCTTTATCTGTGAATTATTTACAATTTATCCTGCATATGTCTTGTTTGTATATAATTATTTGTATGTTGCCTTCCCCCATTAGAATGTGAGCTCCTTGAGAGAAGGGGCTGTCTTTTGTCTGTCTTTGTATCCCTAGTAATTGGTACATACAGTAGGTGTTTAACAAGGGCTTATTGACTGACCTCAGGACTCTTCAAAAGCCTTAACTCTCAGAGACCAGTGGGTAGCTATACTGAAGGGCAACATCATAATAGATACAGGAAGGGAGAAAAGAATTTCCATTTAATGAAGAGCTCTGAATTATCTCCTTGGGACATAGATTCTCTAAACTTGAGTCTACTTTCCATTTGAACTTTGTATATGTTTGTGGCAAAGTTTATCCCAGACTTTTGTACTGGTTTTGTACTTTTTTTTTAACTGCTGACACATCATTTTCACAATAGGTAGGTGTAATTTAGACAATAAGCATCTGTCCAGCGTCCAGCTCTCCAGAACCCCATTTGGTGGTTTTCTTGGCAAAGGTACTGGAGTGGTTTGCCATTTCCTTCTCCAGCTCATTTAACAAATAAGAAAATGAGGCAAACAGGGTTAAGTGATTTGCCCAGGATCACACAGTTTGTAAGTGTCTGAGGCCAGATTTGAACTCTGGAAGATGAGTCTTCCTGATTCCAAGCCCAGGGCTCTGTCCATTGCATTCTAACTCATTGTGAAACTAAATCCACAGCTCCTCTATGACTCAGCTGCCTATTCAGTATATTTTTAAAAGTGTGTTATTTTTGCTTTTGACAAGGAGAAAAGTAGGTTATGTAAAAACAAGTATATTGATACAAATATATTAAAAGTAAAATTGCTCACGTGCCTTGGGTGATCAAACAATGAATAAATATTTATTAATCATATTCTCTGTGCTAGGGACTATACAAGACACTGGAAGTAAAACTTGAAACAGATGTCTGCCCACAAAGAGCTTATATTTTATCAAGGCAGACAACAAATACACATATAAGTATATGAAAATGTATAGAAAATAAACACAAAACAATTTCAAGGAGACAGACATTAGTAACTAGAGGGATCAGGAAAGGCTTCATACAGGAAGTGGAATTTCAGCTCATCTGGGATAAAAGGTTTTTATGAATCAAAAGTGCATTCCAAGTACAGGGGTTGCCTGTGCAAAGGCATGGTGATGGGAGACAGTGTGTCATGTCTGAGGAACAATGAGAATGATGTAAAATGCTCAGATTCCCCTGACATAAAAAGGGGTTATGAAAATAAGAAGTGTAGCACTCCCTCTGGGCTCACTCTCCCAAATCACCATGGACCAGAAGGGTGGATTCCCAGAAAGTATCTGACTTTTGCTTTACTCAGGATTCTAGGAGTAACCCTGAGGGATTGAGGGTAGTTTCTCTAGAACTGGTGTTCACCATGTCCCATGTAGTATACTCCCCTACCCCACTGATTATCAGTCAGAAAAACAATTTTTAGAAAGAGGTGTTTCATGAAATGGTACAGTAAAAAAACCAACAGATGATGATGATGGTGGTGGTGCTAGGTAGCACTTATATAGCATTTAAATGTTTGCCAGGTACTTTGTGTATGTTATCTCCTTTGATCTTCACAGAAACCCTTCAAGGTTGGTGTTATTATTATCCCCATCTTTTTCTTTCTTTCTTTCTTTCTTTCTTTCTTTCTTTCTTTCTTTCTTTCTTTCTTTCTTTCTTTCTTTCTTTCTTTCTTTCTTTCTTTTTTTTTTTTGCGGGGCAATGAGGGTTAAGTGACTTGCCCAGGGTCACACAGCTAGTAAGTGTCAAGTGTTTTGAGGCCAGATTTGAACTCAGGTCCTCCTGAATACAGGGCTGGTGCTTTATCCACTGCGCCACCTAGCTGCCCCCCATCCCCATCTTTTTCATGGGGAAAGCAAGGCTGATAAAGATTAAATGATTTGCCCAGGGTCATATAGCTAATAAGTGTCTTAGGTAGAATTTGAATTCATGTCTTCTTGATTCTAGGTCTAGTGTTCTATTCCTTGTGCAACCTAACCTCTTCCTCAACAGAGTACATAGGCGCTGAGGAAAGTGGAAGTTTATCGTAGCCCTGGAGTATTTGAAACCCACACTAGGATGTGTGCAGTTGTGAGGATTTCTGGGAAGAGGTACCCAGTCATTCTAGGGATTTAGATCCATTTTAGACCTTGCATGAACTCATACTCTTTGGATCCCAAACTCACTGGTATCTCTTTAAGAGTAGATCTGAAAACTTAGATTGCTCTCATAAGGCAATTCTCCCAAAGACTCTTCAGATTCTCTGCAGGTTTCTTCCTTCCAGAATTTCTCATGATGATAGATATCCCAGAGTGTGTCTGAATTTCCCAGAGCAGGAACCCATCCCAGTATGAATCAATACACTAAGGGCTAGACCTGATCATTTTCCCAAGGAGGGAAAGGATAGGTCTACTTTTGCTGCACTGTGGGATTTTATCCCATTGTAGGATTTCAGTCTCGGTAAGAGTTCTTCTCAATCTTCACTTTGTAACCAGAAAATTCAACTTATCAAATAGCATTTTTCTTTGGTTATCCCTATGTGAGGCACAGAGTTCTGAATACTCTGCTGCAGCAGACTGCAACTTTCTTCAGATTGCAACTCTTCATTGGAGTATGCCAGGAAAATATGGATATATTTAAAATTCCCTTTGAATATGCAGAACAAACATAAAATTTGAAAATTATATGTTCTATTTGTTTCTGAAGTATTTTCTGCTACAAGTCAAAACATGCTATAGTTATAGAACTGACCTTTGGTCCTGAGCTGGTGTATCCCTTGAGGAACTTGATGATTGTTCTGGGAGTCCTAATAATAGCAACTGTGTATTCCCAGACTTAGTGTCTGATCCTCAAAACTGTTAAATTCATTGCACTTCCACCCAAGCTCCCATGTGTTTACTATGAGATGAAAAACAGAATGTTAATTAGCAGAGAACATTCTTTGAAAGCTATTTTCCCCAAAGAATATTTGGTAAAAATTTAAATGGTAGGTGAGGGGCAAAAGGGGGAAGTACTATGTGGTTTTGAAATTGAAAAGGAATTCTAGAGTGTGAATTTTAATAACGCCATCTTCTAGTTCTGAAAAGGCAACATCCTTATAATAGTCTATTGTTCTCTCTTGATGGGGTCTTTGGATCCCAATCTGCAAAGCTGATGCAGTATGATGTGACATGGTGTCATTTCATATCTGCGTTATTATGGGCAGGTGATTTCAACCCTCAAAACCTCTCTTTCCTATTCTTGGGAGCACTATAGTACTATGGAAAAATTCCTAGCTTTGGACTCAGAGGACCTAAGTTCAAATCTCACCTTTGAGGGATAGAAATCAAACCTTACCTCACCTCCTGATTGATTCTGGGGAAAAAAGTCAACCTTCTTGGGCTTGTTTGCTCATCTCTGAAATGAGGAGGTTGGACTAGCTGCACTCTGAGATCCCTTCTACTTCTAGATCTAGGGTATTATGATTTCTCGTCTGTAAGATGAGGGAGCTAGATGAAATATCTCCAAAGTCCTTTCCACCTATAGGCCCTCTGTCGTTTTTCTTTGTAGAATACATTGACAATCTACCAGTTATCCCACCCATTTACCTTGTGTGTGGCCTACCTTAAAGCTATATTAAAGATAACTTCCTCTTTCATTTATAAGACATTTCAGCTTGTTTCAATGGCTTAGGGTTATGGCTTTGTTTTTTAGGACTCATTTATTTATACTATTGGCAATATGCTCTTTGTCCTAAGTATGTGAACAAAGAACATATGCATAGAAAACAGCATTTTGTTTAAATAGTTATTTTGGTAACAACAGTTTCCTTTATTTATAGGGAAACTCCATTCCTTTCAACATCTATAATTATTGTGAATTTTACATTCCCACAAGATTTGTTCTTTATCATGCATATTATATGAATAGTCCATGAATGGAAAATTGGAAAGAGGATCCCTTTGACTTATCAACAAATATTTTATCTTTGACCTAGTTCCTCATTGTCCATAATCAAGAAAGAGGAGTTTAGAATTTGAAGATGTACTCCTATCATGTGGTTATCCATTATATGTACTTCAGGCAACCAACTTTGTCCATCCATTTGTTTTCTCATTTCAAAAGAGAGAATCGTAGTCATATAATAGATGTGGAATAGTGTTAGTTTGAGTTCACATTGATAAAAATTCTGACACAAAAATGTGTGTAGGAGAGAAAATGAATTAATACTAAACAGCAAGGCAAATTAATAGGATCACAATAGGATGTACATAATATAACAAGTGGTTACTGCTGGATTTCAGTGAAAAGTAAAATATTCAAATAAGACATCTGATGTGTAGATTTTTTGGTTGAATTATTCTTTTTAACAGGTTTTTGCGTCCTTTAGTGGACACTGCCCAATGACCTTGTAGTTCTTGCTCTGACTATTGAAAAAAGAAACATAGAATTTTGGAGCTAAAATAAGGAAACTGAAGCTGAGATTTAAGTATGCATTACATTAAGTATGTATCAGTTTCCTAAAATATGATTTCCAGACTCTTAGTTTTCCAAGTTCTCTAGAAGGTCATTGCATTGTAATTTTTTCCTCTAGTTATGTCACTCAAATCTCTATGTTTCCAATATTTTTGAGTCTGTAATTTCAATTGTAATGCATGGTGGATATTTACTTTTCCACTATCATATGGCTTGTTTTTTTTTTAACTTTTTTTTCCTTTTATGGACTTTTTGAATACTCCATTTGCATTTTCAATATTGATAACTTTCTTAATTTCTCTAGTTTTTTCCACATATATTTATTTTTGATTAGTCTCTTGCCTGATTTTCTACATTATTTAAATTCTTCTTCACTTTGCTATTTTGATTTTCCTAGCATTGCTCATAAATTTTGCCTAGTTTCTTATTATTGCTTGTAATATTGTTTAACTTCTTTAAATGATAATTGATCCATCTGACAAAGTCTCTTGGAATATTTTGCATAGTTTATTTTTCTACCTCTGTTACTTCTGGTATTTTAGTTGATTTAGCTATTGTTCTATAATATATTTTAATTACATTAGCTTTCTTTGTTGTTTTGATCAGCTTTTATAGGTTATGTTTTGACTACTTTTAATTTGGTGTTCCTCGTGTGTGTGTGTGTGTGTGTGTGTGTGTAAAGCAGGGAATGAGGAGCTTGATTCCTTTCCATCTTACTGTATTATCTTGGATAAGGCCCAAGTAAGCAGAACTTAAGACCTATATACAGTCACAGGAATGTTCCAAGAATTTTTCTTTTAAACCACAATTTAAATGTAATTGATTATTTTATTTTGTTATGTGATTGTTCAAATTATTGGGGTTTTCCATTGAGATATATATTACCACTGCTCAGGGGTATTGTAGAAAGATTCCCTGATATGTATAACTATTAGACTAGATGATCTCCATACAAAATCTATGAGTTTATGTTTTTAAGATGTGGAATGAAAGAGTAGTGAATAATGATTCCATGTAAATTTGGAGGAATGTCTCCAGTAGAATGCCACAAGATTCTGTCCTTAGCCTTATGCTGTTCAACACTTTTCTCGGTGACTAAATCAGGGGTTCTTTACTTGGTATCCATGAACTTAAAAAAATTGATTGCTGCATTTTAATATAATTTAATTGCCTTTTAATGGTCTGTATTTTATTTTATGTTTTTAAACATATTATTCTGAGAAGGGCTTCCTAGATTTCATCAGAATGCCAGAGGATTTCATGACACAAAAATTCTCAGAACCCCAGATTTTGAGGAATACATAGTTGGCATTCTTATTCAATATTTGGGCTGTTGAAGGAAAAAGCTAGTTGCAACAATATACTTTTTATTATATAATTGGGTATACAAAATGACCTTAACAGACCTAGAACAGATTGCCAAATCCAAGAAGGTAAAATCTTCTTATATATCCCTTGGATTCAAAAATTAAACTGCCTAGAAACACAGTGGGGTGTTTGTAACTTGGCAACAACAGTTCATGTAAGAAAGACTTGGGGTTTTAGTGAGTTGCACGTTCAATATAAGTCAACAGTATGATGTTGCAGTGAGAAAAATAGAATTTGATCTTAAATGAGCATTTATAGAAACACAGTATTCAAGCTAAGAAGTTGAAAGTTCCATTATAATTTACCCTGTTCAGACCACATGGAAAGTATGGTCTTTAGTAAGCTTTGAGTCCCATATTTTAGGAAGGGCTTAGATAGGTGAGAACACATGCCCTAAGGAGGGCAACTAGGGTGATGAAAAGAATAGAAATCTTGTCACACAAATATTTATTGAAGGTCATATTTAGATCTAGAGATATAAAGAGCTTTCAAGAGAGATTTTCAGAACCAAGCCTCTCATTTTATAGGTGAAGAAACTGGGTCCCAGAGAGGTCCACTGACTCACCCAAAGTCCCAGAGTTGGAAGCCAATTCTTCTCATTCTAATCAAGTTATATGTAATCCATGCTATTTCTACTGAAACCAGCATTAAAGAAACCAAGGAAATCTAGCCTGCAGAAGCCTGGGGAGAATGCCTTCAAAGACTTGAGGTATTGTCAAATGGAAGAGGGATTCACGTTGTTTTATTTGACCTCAGAGAACACATCTACACCCAGTGAGTGGAAGATAAAGAGATATCAAATTAGCACATTATTTTAAAATGATTATAATCCTGTCTATATGAGCACCATCTCCATCTGTGCAAATCACAACTTGGCCATGTCCTAACTGATACTTCTTATGTATTTTCTAACATGTATATCATCACTGATAATATATTTAATCAAACAGCAAACATTTATTAAGTACCCATGAAGCACCCACCAATATGCTAGGTACTAGGGATACAAAGACTGAAACAAAATGATCCCATCTCTTGTAAACTCCCAGCTTTCTCGCCAATCTGTAAGGGTTGTGTTTTTTTTTTTAAATCCCCCGGGTTCATTAAGCCCCATATGGGTCACCAATCTGTAAGGGCCAAATTTAATATGGGAAGAGCTGCCCCCTTCCCAACTGTTCCTCCCAAACTGATAAGAAACGAGATTAAAAAACCTCCTTTCAGATAAACAGCAAAACATGGTTAATTGATGTGGAAGAAACTTAGAGATAAGGACAAAGAAAAGCAGGATACAACCTATAAACTCACCCACCAGACTCAACTGCTTCTCTATCCCTCTGAGCATCCACGGTTAACTCTCTCACCTGCCACTGTGAACTCTCCTCCCTCTCTCTGTCTTCTTCTCATCTCTTCCTCCCATCTCCTCGGTGCCCCCACCCCCCTCCACCATTTGCTCCTTTCCTGGGTTGCTCGCTCCCTCTTCTCTACCACCATTCTGGAATAAAAAAACCCTTCCCTCACAGGAAATCCAGGCTGACTACTCACACACCCCAAGCTAATTCACTGGCACCCCTAGGGGTGGCACCCAAGGCCGGCTGGGGTATGGGGTTTCTGTGTGGGGTGTGCCTGGTGCTTGGGGTTTCCATGCATACCCCCACTAGGCAAAGGAAGCCATGTGGGGTGCACCCAAGGCTTTCTAATTTTAGCCAAAGATGGGGTCCCAAATCACAATCGATTCTTACAATCTTAAGGAACTTATATTCTGTGGCGGAAACCATATATCTACATATATGTAAATACAAAATACCTAAAAAGTAAACATATGATATCTTTTTAAAAAATTTGGGGAGGGAAGGCACTAGAATCTGGGAGGATCAGGGAAGGCTTCATGTAGAGGTATGGGGATAGCCTGCAAGAGTCTTTTTGTTCTACTCCATTCCTATCCTCTACTCATCTGT
Source organism: Dromiciops gliroides (assembly GCF_019393635.1). NCBI lineage: Eukaryota > Metazoa > Chordata > Mammalia > Microbiotheria > Microbiotheriidae > Dromiciops > Dromiciops gliroides. The sequence continues at coordinate 137,425,284 of NC_057864.1, forward strand.
CAAATTGTTCTTCTTAAAGCTTATGTCTGATCATATTATCTTCCTATTCAATAAACTCCATTCACTCTGTTACCTCTAGAATAAAATACAAAATCTTCTGTCTTTCAAAGTCCATTATAACCTGGCTTCCTCCTACATTTAGAGTTTTCTTATACTTTACTACCCTCCATATACTCTACAATTTAATGACACTAGCCACTTTCCTATTCCTTTCACAAGATACTTCATCTCTAGGCACCATGATTTTTCATTGACTATCCCCTATTCTTGCAATGCCCTTCATCCTTGACTCTGTCTCTTGGTTTCCTTTAGTGCTCTGTTCAAATCTCATTTTCTCCAAGTGACTTTTTTCAATCCTCCTCTGTGCTAGTAGTTCCTTTCTGAGATTACCTCTAATTTATCTTATATATTTTACATGTATGTAGTTGTTTGCATGTTGTCTTCTCCCATTTCACTGTGAGCTCCTTGAGAGCAGGAATTATCCTTTGTTTTTCTTTGTATCTTCAGCACTTATAACAGTGCCTAGCAAATAATAGACATTTAATAAATTATTTTTGACTAAATAAAGTGCTGGAGCTGAGCTTTCAAGTAATCTAGGGATTCTAAGAAGTAAAAGTAAGGATGAAATGCATTCCAGAAAGGAGAGATGGTTTATTCGGAGATAAAAGATGGAATGGTTTGTGTGGGGACCATTAAGTACAGCCTACTTAGACCCACCATAAGGCTTTCCGTTGTCTTTTGTGTCACTCTCAGTTTGGAGTCTTTTGAAATTATAATTTTTTAGTATTTTCAGCTACATAGCATCACTAGGAAAATACTTGTATGAAAAAGATGGGCTCTTATGACAATGAGAAGCTTGGGTTCATTGGAAGTTCTTCACAGTTTCCTAAATTCAGTCCATCATTGTTCTCTTCCTCCTGCTAAATTCTAGACCCAGCTCATTATATATCTTTAACACCTATCCAAAATACATATATTGATGGACTAATTTAGTGGACTACCTTTCCAATTACAAAAAGAAAAAAACACTAAAAAAACCCCTAACAGTTAAACCCATTCAAAAATGGAATGAATTGCTCTGGGAGGTAGTGAGTTCCATATTTCAGGAGGTCTTCAAGCTGAGCCTTGATGGTCATTTGTCAGGAAAGCTATAGAATAGGCTCTTGTCCAGGTATAAATTATACCATAACTAGGTCTTGATTAGTGTGAATAATGAATCCCACAAAGTGGTTGCATTACTGGAATTTACACTGACTTTTTCCACTGGGCTAGAACCAATTACCACATTATACATATACTTATAACTCTGAATAGTGTGAATTTGAATTCATGTGACCACATTATAGAATACATTATTTGCACTAATGGAAACCTAGATGTGGATCCTCTCTGAGGCCCTTGCAATTCTAAGGTTTTGTGACTTTTGATCATGGCCTTGCTACAGAAAAAAAATGATATTTTTTCTGCTCTCTGAATAAAAGGGAGTCAAATTCGACATGGGCTCTGTAAATCAAGAATGAGCCTGGGAGGAAAGCCACACAGGGAAAGACAGTTTCCTTGCATTATTCATTGGCCATCTTCATTGTTGTATGAAGTCTTATAGCTCCCTGTCTCTTGCCAGGGAATGATTTGTTTCCAGAGGATGCTCTTAATGGAGAGCTGAAACCTGGGTTAGTGTCATTAGTTTTGTGTGACAGTCTGGGATATGATTATAAATTCCAGTGTTGCTTTGAGTATGTAATAGTTATGAGAGTTGGTTGACAATAATTAGCTGCAGCAGGCAAGAATGTGAAGTCTTCTTGCTAACAGCAATGAACGATTTGGGGCAGAGAGATGCAAATGCTATGGCTTTGTGCTTTGACCCCCAAGATAGAGTTTTGGCCCCTTATTACTAGGCATACATAGGTCACTTAGATGTAAATCAATGTGAGACCCAGATACTCTTCATCCACTCCTGGATTCTGTATGTGTTTATCCTTTACTGCAGACATTTTGCTGCTGAGTGAAGTGAGCTAAAACTGAGGAAGGAGACATTATAGGACATTTCTGCTCCATTCACAGTAAATCTTGACAGTCTTTAGCACAGACTGAATATTACACCCTGGGGGATGCTGTGAAGATCACATGTAGAAACTTCCCTCAGAACAGAGCATCTAAGCACCTGCATACTGGTTAACTCTTTTTTTTTTTTAACTTTCAGGAAATAAGTAGAGAAGTGAAGAAAGCCAAGGATAGACCCTTTAACTAATTAATGGGTTTTCACAAAAGTCAGTGTTTTGGGAACCAGTGAGAAAGAAGGGGCCCAAGGACAGCTTTCTTCTCTTTGTTCCTTAGGAAATCTCATTTATTTTTATGGCATCAGCTATCACCGCTGTGCTAATGATTCCTAAATCTAAATCTATAGTCTGACCATTAATCCTGAGCTCTAAGACTCCATCTTTAGCTCTTTATGGAATGTTATGTAAAGGATTATCTCAAACTTAGTATTTCTAAAACTGAACTGTAGAATTACAAATTTAGAGCTGGAAGAGACCATAGAAGCCATTCAGTCCAATTTTCCCTACCCTACCCCCTTATTTTATAAATGAAGTAACTGAACATCACACAGGTAACCAAGTGGAAGAGTAGGGATTGAAACACTGTCCCTCTGGCTGAATTTCAGAACTCTTCATTATAACATGCTGCCTCCCTTCTTTTCCCCTTATTCTGCTCCTCCTTCTGGCTACCATTTTCCTGCCTGTGGCACCACCATTCTTCTGATTTCCCATATTCAAAACATTGGCATAATCCTTGATACATTCCACTTTCTCACCTCAGCCAATCATCTAACAGTTCTGTTGATTTTAACATTCATATCTTTCCCCCTATTATCATTGCCACCACTTTAATAAGGCCCCTATTACCACCTTCTTGGAGTATCAAATAAGCCTCCTTTCCTACCTTTACACTTTCTCTCCTTGCTACCACTTTTTCAAACTTTCTACTGCAGCCAGAAACATCTTTCTTATCTTTATCTGGTCATGTCTTTTTTCTGATCCAAATGTTCTTTTTAAAAAAATTTTTGTTAAGGCAATTGGTGTTAAGTGACTTGCCCAGGGTCACCATAGCTAGTAAGTGTCAAGTGTCTGAGGTCAGATTTGAACTCAGGTCCTCCTGAGTCCAGAGCTAGTGCTCTATCCACTGCACCACCTAGCTGCCCCTTCTGATCCAAATGTTACAGACACTACCTATCATGTAAATCCAGCCTCCTTCCTGGCTTATCAGGCTCTTTACAATCTCATATTACCTTACCTTTCCAACTTTTTATTTCCTTTTATTTTACCTAACACTGTATTTTGAACAAACTAGGCAACTTGCTGCTTCCTGACCATATATTTTGCTCTCACTCCTGTGCTTTAGCTATGATAGTTCCCTAGGCTTGGAATGACCTCCCTCTCTCCATCTGACTGGTAAACTCCTAGTAATTCTTTAAAGTAGAGCTCAAATACCACCTCCTCCAGAATTAATTAAAATTCTTGTTTTTACCTCAGCACTTTGTTTTGCCAATTCCTAATGAATTTATGAGTTGGGGTATAAGGAGCTCATTGGTATTCACCACCACTTAGCAGTAGGTACTTTCTAAATGGATGACTTCTACGATAAGCTAGTCAACATAACAGAAAAAAAGCAGAGATAACCCAAGAACAGAATTTATATATTTCAAGCCAGCTTTACTGAGATTAAATTTTGTGGTCAAGACAACTGATTCTTGGTTTGAAGTGGATGAGAAACCAACTACTGAGGACTCTAGAGCACTTTCATTCTAGAGTAGATTCTTTTAGGCTTGAGAGAATTTTTGGCTTTGAGTAAAGTACTAGTCTCACCTGTATTAGCATTAGCCAGTGCAGAAGCTTCAATGGTCATGGTAGCACAAAGGTGGGGCTTTGGTCCTCTCTTTCTTTTTTTAAAATATTTTTTATTTATTAAGTATTTTCCAATTGTATGTAAAACAATTTTGAGTTCCAAGTTTTCTTCCTTTCTTTCTCCCCTCCCCATTCCTCAAAAAGGCAAGTAATTTGATATCAATTCTATACATGAAGTTCATGCAAACCATATTTTCATATTCTCCATGTTGCAAAAACAAAACAAAGCAACACACAGACAGACAAAAAATAAAACAAGAAAAATGAAGAAATTTTTAAAAGTATGCTTCATTCTGCATTTAGAGTTCATCAGTACTCTCTCTCGAGGTGTATAGCATTTTTCATCATAGGTTCTTTGGAATTTTCTTGGATTGTTCTCTTGATCAGAGTAGCTTAATCTTTCACGTTGATTATCCTTACAATCCTGCTGTTAATGTGTACAATATTTTCCTGGTTCTGCTCACTTCATTTTGCATTAGTCCATATAAATCTTTCTAGTTTTTTCTGAAACCATCCTGCTTGTCCTTTCTTTTTCTTTTTCTTTTTTGTGGTGCAGTGAGGGTTAAGTGACTTGCCCAGGGTTACATAGCTAGTAAGTGTCAAGTGTTTGAGGCCAGATTTGAACTCAGGTCCTCCTGAATTCAGGGCTGGTTTTTTTATCCACTGTGCCACCTTGTTATCCACTAGCTGCCCCCTTGTTATTTCTTATAGCACAATAATATTCCATAACAATCATATACTACAACTTGCTTAGCCAGTCCTCAAATAATGGGCATCCTTTCACTTCTGAATTCTTTGCCACCACAGAAAGAGCTGCTATAAATAATTTTGTACAAATTAGTTGTTTTTCTTTTCATTTAAAAAAATTTTTCTTTGGGACACAGATTTGGTTGTAGTATTGCTGGATCAAAGGATATAGAGACTTTTATAGTCCTTTGGGCATAGTTCCACATTGTTCTTGAGAATGCTTGGACTAGGCCATAATTCCACCAATAGTGCATTAGTGTCCTAACTTTTTCACATCCCCTCCAGAATCTGTCATTTTCCTTTTGTACTATGGTGGTCAATCTGATAGGTATGAGGTAGTATCTCAGAATAATTTTAATTTACATTTCTCTAATCAGTAATGAGTTCTTTTGAAAATTGCCTGTTCATGTCCTTTGGCTATTTATCAACTGGTAATTGACATACATATATATATATATATATGCATATAAATTGCCTCAATTCCTCACATATTTGAAAAATGAAACCTTTATTAGAAAAACTTACTATAAAAAAATTTTCCAGTTTCTTGTTTTCCAGCTACATTGTAGGCACTTAATATATACTTATTCCCTTTCTTTTTCTTCCCCCCAACAATATGAACCTCATTAACTCATCTCATGACATATGGTGAATTAGTATTAAAGAAGAGGGAAAATTCTGGGCATCCAGGCACAGAACTCTCTATTCCTTAATTTCATGGATTCCCATTTGGCATAGATTTATGAAATAAGATTGCTGATTCCAAAAGATTTTAAATGATTTTTCTTACGTACTATAACTGGTGATTGTAATTATCAAATACATAACATAGATTTTGGGCATTGCTTCATTCTAGCATACATGGCTGTTTTAATTACTAAATATAGTTTCAGACCAAACTTGGAGCATTTATTGTCTTTGTTGATATTTCACTTCTTTTTGTGGCCAAGTTGAGTGCTATTGAGGGAGCTCTAGCAGGCATTACAGAAAAGGCCTGGTGTTAATACTTAATGTCAAGTATATTTGTTTAGATTTTTAAAAATCTGGATTATAGAGATTTGCAACTTGAAAAAGCACATTATAAAAGAAGCTACAGTCATTTAAGGGAAATGGTTTAGACTCAAATGATTTATGTGTTAGAACAAAGGCTTTAAAAATAACCCCAATACAATTGGAGGGGATGAATGGCAAAATATGGGGGTCATAGATATGGAGGGACGTACATATCATGAAATTGAAAATTAACCTATATGATTGTTTAATTTAACTGACACAATAATAATATAATGGCTTTGAAATCAGAGGACTCTGGGTAGAATCTGAACTCTTTTATTGTTCGCGTGACTTTAGGGAAGGCATCTCCTGCTTTTGGACTTCTGTTTCCTTATCTGAAAAGTTAAAGGGCTTGAACTCATTTTGGCTGCCATTTTATCTTGTCTTATTTCTAAGTTCTTTTTTTTTTTTTTGGTTCTAAATCTAATGAAATTGTGACTTACTATATTCCTGATACTATTTTAGGTAGCGTATAACTCAATAGATACTACTTAGGCTAGTTGTGCTCCTAGAAGGGATATTTCCCATTAGTATATATACCCTTATATACAGTTGTGATTGTTCTCATTATCTCCTCCAAGTGTCACACTGAGCACTGATTGCTTGCCTTTGCTCATTTTGGTTTCCTTATTATAATCCTTCTCTATATTATAAACCTTATCAGTTCATCAAAAGCAAGATCCTCTATAAATCCTCTTGTCATATGATTGCTCATGGTATTTAATGCTTTTGTAATACATTTTGGTACTTCTTTGTATTTAATGTAGGTCCCAGTTCTGTGCTATCTTTTTTGCCTCATGAATATGTCATCTCACCAAAAATGACTGCAAGCTTCTTATGACTAGGGATATTTTCTATTATTTTTTTTATAACACATAAAACAAGGCCTTGCACACATTGGGCCATAATTCTTTAGCTGGTCCTGTGGGGTTTTTAACATAAACATACATATATCCCTAGAGACCTGTCCTTAGCCACATTGGCAGGCTAGTTCAGATGTTAGCAATCATTCTCTTGAAATAGATTTACTTCAAATTAGGTTTTTGATAGAATCATTCATTTTCTGTAATTTACTTCATCCCCAAATGGACTAGGTAACCATCTCCCTCAGATGATTTTATGAAAAATTCTGTTATCAGGCTGAACTTTGTGACTTTTAGGATTCTGTAATTCTATAGTTTTTTATACTTGAAGCAAAGCACTTAGAAGGGTGAGGAAGAAGTATTTATTCTCACCACTACTAATATTTTATTTTGTGACTTAATAAGATCACTCAATTTGGGACCATATGACAACCCCAAACAGTCTGAAAGTGAAAATCAATTGCAATTCGTGCTCCTAATGGTAACAGGCCCTTAGTAAATGATTGCTGACTTGACACCCATTGACTGAGGGAAAACAGTGAAACAGGCAAGGAAGGAAATTTATGTATGCATTCTTCCAAATGCCTAAGTTTTCTTTGCTTTAAAGAAGCTTGTACTGTGTCCTAGCTGTTTTTTTTTTTCATTCTGCTAATAGGGCAAGGTTACACCAGTAGATTTTGGAAATTGTACCTGAATGCATTTTCCTACCTTCTCTATTATTTCATTAAGCTATTTTTCACCATTGAAGCTGTATGAGTTGAGGATGGGGATGGGGAGAAGAAAGAGATAGGTAGCTACATGGCTCAGTGGATAAAACCCTTGGCTTAGAGTCAGGAAGACCTGAGTTAAAACTGGCTGAAACACTAGCTGTAAAACCCTGGGTGATGCACTTAACTCTCTTTGCCTCAGGTTTCTCATGTGCAAAAAGGAGTTGTTTTTTAAGGTCCCATACAGCTCTAAATCTAATATCCTGTAAGTGATTAGGATGCCCCTAAGATGAATAATTGACTCAGTTTTCTATGTAAACTTGAAACATTCAGCTTGTCTTGACCCAGCTCTTTTAAAACATACAAATACATACAAATGTGTGTATGGGGTGTGGGTGGGTGTTTCTGTTTGTATGTATGTATGTGTATATATATATATATATATATATTAATATATTGCTGACTTGACATAAAGAGAGAAGGAGAGAGAAAGAGAGAGAGAGAGAGAGAGAGAGAGAGAGAGAGAGAGAGAGAGAGAGAGAGAGAGAGAGAGAGAGAGTCTGGAGAGCTAAAAGCTATACTTTATTTTTTTTTTACAGGGCTATGGGGGTTAAGTGACTTGCCCAGGGTCACACAGCTAGTAAGTGTCAAATGTCTGAGGCCGGATTTGAACTCAGGTGCTCCTGAATCCAGGGCCGGTGCTTTATCCACTGCACCACCTATCTGCCCCACTATACCTTATCCTAACAATAAACTTGTTTGCTGCACCAGGGACAATAAAAACCCCCTCTGGTCTGCTATGTCCACTCTACTATTGTTTGGTGATGAAAAGTTATCAATATAATTATTATAATTCATACCTAACATTTAGATAAAGGTATTGTTCTCTGACCTAATTTAAATATATATATATATATATATTTATCTCTTGCTAGTCTCTGATCTCTTTTTATTTGAGCAATAATTAGCATATAAGAAATGGTTAGGTAAAAGAAGTGAGCAAAGTATATTATAATTCCTAATAACAGAAAGGCATGTTGAAAGGAAGTCAGGAGAAAAAGCAGAACATTTTTTATAACTTCCCTCTAGTCCTTGGCCAGCTAGGTACAACCTATAACTTCAATCCAAGTATTCTGCTCTGAGATTCCTCCATCCATCTTTCTTCTCTGTTTCAGCCCAGCTTTCCTCTTGGTTTCTCCTTCAAATCTGTTTCTCTTTTTGTCACCAGTTTTCTGCCTCTGCTATATAAGTCCTGGGGGTGGGGCTGCTATCTCTCCACTGCTGCTACAGCTCAGCCCCCCACTCCTTCTGATTGTGTGTGCCTCCATTAAGAACTCTTCATCATAATTTAGGACTATCTTCTGGCTCAGAGACTGCGATATTTCCAAATTGCTCTCAGGGTTGAGAGAGGAATGCTTGTACCTCTGAATTATAAATTCAAAGATGCTAATTGCTTTGCAAACCCCTACTACAAACACAAAATAGGTGAGTATCTTGAAGAAAGATGTAAAAAAAGCATAATTCTTAAGCAAAGATTTCTGTCCACATTAAAAAAAAAATCTGACACATCATTTCCCACTTCTGATTGTCATGCCAATGGGTCATGTCCCTGTTATCCAGGAGCTCCTAGAAGTATTAATTAAATTGTTAGTTCACTTTGCAGGTGTCAAGTGTTGGTAAGCCTTGACTAAATGAAATCAGTTGTCATTCAGCATTAGTTTTCTAAAGATGCTTTAAATTACATTTATGGTTATAAAATACTTTATATACATAATTTCATTTGTTCTTTCCAATTATCTTCTGATAGTAGTGATACTAGTGTAATTTGAACCCACATCCTCTGATTCTAGGCCTGTTCCTCTTTTCACCACACCAAAAGGTTTCCTTTAGCAGCCACTATTTACAAACAATCACCAACATATTAAATCCCTCACTCATAACTTGTAGCATACATCTATTTGCTTGCCCCCTGCTAGACCCAGGTCTTATAGGGAAACACAGAGCCATTCATTTCCCCTTTAAAAGTTGGTGTTTTTTGAAAATTTGGCTTTTCTGGGTTGTAATCTGGCTCCCTCTCTCTAGAGGCTATGAGTCAGGATGATTATCTGTGTGAGAGCAATTTTGATAATTCCTGCAACCTTTCACAGGAATTTTCATTTTGTGCATGAGTTTTTGTTATTAACTATGAGGAGAGAGGATACTAGTTTTTGACTAGAGAGAAGATTTGTCTTGAAAATGGACTGGTTCTCCTCTCTTCCTTTAATTTATGCCTAATACATCACACTTTTTCAGTTATGACAAATGATGCCATATTCTGTCCTGCTGTATTTTTCAGCATGATCTATTCATAACAGGATGATAATGAAACCCAAACTGATGTAATGAGGCAGACCATTAACAAAATGTCTTCTGATCTCTATCAGGTTGGCTAATGAATGTTTAATCTACTTTTTTTTTGATGCCACAGCTAGCAAATTTTTTTGATAGTAAATTGGTATTGGTTTTACACTGGAACTCTTCAAAATGCTATGTTCCTAAGTGTAATTATTTTGAAAAGGGATCTACTAAACTCTTGTTAGCATGTTCACTTTTTGTTTCTTGAATGAAGATCTTTACAATTTCATTTTGAGGTCTGCCATTCTGGTCAGTTGGAAACTCAGTCAATCAGAGACTAGATATTGAATGTGGCTTGAATATGTATTTGTGCTTCTTTCTTTTTTTACTTTAGTTAGTCACTCAACAATCATTTATTAAGTAAGAATCAGTGTAGCACAGTACATGGAAAACTGGCCTTGAAGGCAATAATAGCTTGGTATAGTCTGACACATTCTGGATCAGTGGCCCTGGGGAGGGCATGTAACCTCTCAGTGCCCTAAACAAAGCTCTCAGACTCAGATTTTTAGTTTCAGAGAAGGTGCTGACTTGCAATGGTAGAGGATATCTCCTTACCTGGGAGATCCCTATGCCAGTAAAATCACAGGTATGTATAGTTCCTAGTCTCTGTCTCTATCCTTACCATATGCCAGACACTGTGCTAAGTGGTTGGGAAATAAGCAAAAATGGAAACATTCCCCTCCCTCAAGAAGATTACATTCTTTTGGGGAATCAGTATGTAAATCACAAGTTCATACAATTTAGAGTAGATAGCAGGTAATCTCAGAAAGGACATCAAAATCTGGTACAGGGAGAGGGGTAGCTAACAACCTGAAATAGCTTCCTGAAGAAGGTGGGATTTTAGCTGAGTTTTTAAGCAGCCCGCTCAAGTTAAGAGATAGAAGTGAAGAAACAGAGCACTCCGGGCACAGAAGCAAGTGTAAGATACACAGATGTGAAGTGGGGTATCATTTGATGAGCAGTAAAGACATCAGTGCAGCTGAATCATTGAATGCATGAAGAAGTATCAAGTGGAAGATGAATAAAAAGGGTATAAAGGAGACAGGGTGTAATGACTTTTAAATGCCTAACAGAAGAATTTATAACCCAGGAGGTAAGAGTGAGTCACTGGAATTTATTGAGTAATGCAGTGATATGGTCAAACCTACACTTTAAGAAAATCACTTTGGCAGCGGAGTGGAGGGTGGATTGGAGTGGGAGAGAGACTTGAGGCAAGGAGACCAACCAGAAGACTATCCTGGGGCCAGTTATTTATTTTATGAATTATCTAATTGCTTCCTGCCATTTATTTGGATGGTGATTTTCCATGGCATAGATGCCATGATGGTTGATGGATGATTTCAAAGGAAACAAATCGAATCTTTAAATGAATCCCTATGGCGACTTGTTAGTCCTCATGAAATCATGGGGAAAAGGTCAAAGAAAATGGCCAAAATGATTTCAGATTACCATCCTCTTTGCTCTACTGTCCTGTACACTGTGAGGCAAGGGTCAGACATTGATGATGGCCAGAGCAGGAACAGTCAGAGGAAATTGGAAGCAATGGTGGTGATATAAAGAAAACTGTCAAGGAATCACTCTTCCTTTGTGCCTTTTTGTTGATCTACTTGTCATCAGGGATTAAAACCTAACAGTTCCTTCCCCCACACCCCATCCCCATCTCATCATGTAGGAAGAATGAAACTGCATCCCAATTCAGGAGAATAAACCAACATACAATTTCCTTACATTCCCTAAGAACCATTTGCCACTTTTTCCCTCTGTGCGCTGGTATTGTTAGGTTTAATTTGAACATTTATGTGACTCATGAATGACTCCTAAAAGAGGCTTGTGGTTTTCAGCAACGCAGTGTATGCAATCTAATGGGGTGGACATTGTGTTCAATAAAAATAATGAATCATGTTATTTGTCACATAGACGTCATTATTAGAACTACAGTCCAAGAAATCTCTTTAAAATACAGATAATGTTGGTTTATAAATAGCTGGGGCTTGCAAGCAAAGACTGTAATCAGCTCTCCATTATTCAAGGGCCACTGAGTGATCTGGTATGTGGATTACTGAGGGCCCTTGCTTTCCTTCCTTATATTTACAGGTTTTTTCTGCTCATTAGCATCTCCTCCAGAAGCCTGGCATAACAGAGAAAGGATCCTTCATTAGCATCATGGATTTTTAGAGCTGGGAAGGATTTAAGGGATTATCTTGTCAGCTCCATTCAATTCTTCAAATATTTTTTGACTTTTAATGTGTATAACACATTTTAGCAAGATGGAGTACATATGTAAATAAAAGTTTATAATCCAACCAGGAAAAGCAAAATGTATACAGAGAAAGGCAATGCAATTTGGAAACTCCCCTCCCTCTTTGTTCTAATTGCTTTTTAAATTTAAATGGAAGGGGGGCAGCTAGGTGGTGCAGTGGATAAAGCACCAGCCCTGGATTCAGGAGTACCTGAGTTCAAATCCGACCTCAGACACTTAACACTTACTAGCTGTGTGACCTTGGGCAAGTCACTTAACCCCAATTGCCTCACCAAAAAAAAAAAAAAATTTAAAAAAATTTAAATGGAAGGAATAGACTTTAGGATATGCAACTTCAAAATGATCTCAGCATTTTAGGCCCTTGTAGCTTCCTTTGACCCTGTGCTAATTCCGTTAAACTATCAAAAAACCTCTGTGACCTCTAATGCCATGAATCTCTATTCTTTTTAGCTCTTATTTTAATTTTAATCCTGGCTTTCACAATCTGAACTCTGCTCCTGTTGTCTAGGGACATAACCCTAGGATTACATTTATTTTCCTTAATGTATCCAGTTTAATCTGTTTATTCTAATCTGATTCTGGTTGAGCCTCCCCTTCCAAATATGCTTTGATTGTAGGCTTGTAAGTAGTCAATGTCCCATGAAAAGCAGCTAGTTGCTATAGTGGATAGAAAAAGAAGTTCCAATCCTACCTTAGACACTTCCTAGCTGTGTAACCCTGGGTAAGTTATTTAACCTCTCTTTGTCTCAATTTAATCTGTGAAATGGAGATAATATCCCCTACTTCACAAAGATGTGAGGGTCAAATGAGTTAACATATGTAAAGTGTCTTTCAAATATTAAAGCAACAAATACTTGTTATTATTGTTGTTGTTGGTATTACTATGAAGGAATAATAGCAATTATCCCTCATTTGTAATACCTTTTTTTGAATACATTTAAAATAAATTGCTATTTATCCTTAGTAGATAGGGTGCTGGTCCTGAAGTCATAAAATCTGAGTTCAAAACAGACACTTGGTAGCTCTATGACCTTGAGCAAGTCACTTAATCTCTGCTTCAGTTTCCTTACCTATAAAATATGGATAATAATTGTACTTACCTTGAAGGATTGTCTTGAGGATCAAAAGTGATAATATTTGTATAGCATTTAGTACAGTGCGTAGCACATAGTAGGCTCAATATAAGTGCTAATTGTTATGGTTATTATTATTATTATTATTATCTTAGCCATGACCCCAAACCATATATAATTAGTTATTTCAACTAAACCATTAGCACCACCATGGTGTGGTAAAAGGAGCAATGAATTTAAAGTGAGAATACTTGGGTTTTCATTCGGACTCTATTACCTACAGGATAATTATATAACCTTGCTAAATCTCCATTTTTCTCATCTGGAAATTGAGGGATTGGACTAGATGACTAATAATGTCCCCTCAAGTTCTATATATTATGATAGGAATAGGAATAGGAGACCTATGATTTCATGGGTTATAAGGAACTCCTGGGTGAGAAAACTCTCTGCCAGTGAAAGTTAGCATCCTCTCTGAAATCGAGTCTTAGAGTTGCACTGATAGGTGGAGAGTGACTTACTCATGGTCATGGCCAAGGAGTGTCAGACTTGAATTTAGGTCTTGAATCTAGATCTTAGTTTTGAAGTCAGCTCTCTAGCCACTAAGCTGTGATTGCCTCCAGAGGTTCTCTGATATAATTAAATTCTACTGTTGTGCTAAACTATAAGTACAGAATGCATTTCTCTTCTGGGAGATGTCTGGAATGTTTTCCCTTCTCACCTTTTCTCTTGGAATCCCTGGTTTCCTTTAGTAATCAGCTCAAAGAAGGTTATCCTCTGCAGGAGACTCTTCCTGGTCCACCTAGCCAGAAGTTCTTTCCTCCTATTCAAGGTTATTTTGTGTTTGCTTTACATGTGTCTTTTATATTCTGATACATGTATATAGTAGCTAATATTTATATAGAGTTTTAACATTTGCAGAGCCCTTTTTAAATATCATCCCATTCTAATGTTGCAACGACCATAAGAGATAGATGCTATCATTATCATCCTTTTTCCAGTGAGGAAACTGAGGCACAGAGATGTGAAATGACTTGCCTAGAGTCAAATAAATATCTAGTAAGTGTCTGAAGCTTGATTTGAACTCAGGTTTTACTGACTCCAGTTCAGCATTCTATCTACTGTACTACCTAGTTGCCATATTGGATATTTCCACAGAATGCATATTCCTTGAGGGCAGAGACTTTTGCTTTTATAGAATCAGCCCTTATTACAGTGCCCGAAGAGTAATAACGCTTAGTTATCTCTTAAATGCTTGTTGATTGATTGATCCAACCGGGTTTCATATAAGTTATGTCACATTCCCTTTCTGTTATTTTTCCTTAGCTGAATAAGCCAACCTCATTGTCACAAAATCTACAACTGTTTTCTTCCTAGAAGCATACAATTCGCTAAAGTCGTGACTTTCAAGCTTGTACTAAAAACTATATTTCTTCCCACTCTATTCCCCTAAGCAAATGTATCCTATATCCTTTATGAAAAGTGAGAAGGGCAAAAAAGATTGGGACTTGAAGTCAAGAGAACTGGATCCAAAACTTATTAGTAATATGGCCCCAGACAAGTTATTAGTGTGTTGTTCAGTCATTTTGAGTTTTGCCTGACTCTTTATGACCTCATCTGGGGTTTTCTTGGGAAAGATACTGGAGTGGTTTGCTGTTTCCTTCCCCAGCTCATTTTATATTTGAGGAAACTGAGGCTAGCAGAGTTAAGTAACTTGCCCAGGGTCACAAAACTAGTTCCTGAGGCCAGATTTGAATTCAAGATGAGACTTCCTGACTCTAGACCCTGTACTCTATCCACTGTTAAACCTAACTAGACCCCCCGCCCCCAGTTACTTTTTTTCTTGGCATTAATGTCCTTATCTGTGAAATAAAATGAAGGAAATGATAAAGCCATGGATGCTTACTCAGTGCTGAGCACTATGCTAAGTACCTGTGATGCTAATAAAGCAAGCCTGTCCCTGGGACTTTGCACTCTAAAAGGAGACAACACCTGTAAGGGAGTGGTGACTAGGGAAGGGAATTTTGGTCAGAGGAGTCACTGGGATGCATAATTAATAGTTTGCACTTTCCAGAACCAATGGGGAGTATTGATTTGGTTATTGTTCATGGAATAAGAGTGTGAATAGGGGGACTTAGGAGGTAGGTGGGCAGGGAAGTTTGGTTATATTCTGGGCTTAATGAATGACAAAGGCATGGCCAGGGTGGGTGGTTGGTTGGATTGTGAAGTATGATCTGGGGTCAGAAGCTAGCTACACATAATGAGCCAAATACATTAGGGCAGACTGGCAGGAGAGGATAAATAGAGTACTCATACTACCTCCCTAAAAGAGCTGTCATGAAGAAAGCACTCTGAACACCCTAAAGTATTATGGAATATATGACTATTGTACTAACCATATATACCTGATGTTGTATAGTATATGTACCTATTCAGTTTCTATCTCATGTCTGACCAAAGAACTCTCAACTTTCCAAATTTTGGAAGGATAGGACATAAGCCCATAGTACAGATTGCACCCCTTTTTCTTTCACATTATACCATATTCTAGAAATGTCTCCTAAATCAGTCATGCCCACTTAGTGTTTGATTTCCTATCTCTGAAATGTTGCTTTATACCCTCCTCATATTAATGTCCTCCTGAGAATAATCATTATCCTACCCAGCCTATTATTGCTTATCACACTTACTATTTCTAGCTCTCTCTGAATGTTAATTTTAATAGGCCCAGAAATCAACATCTTAGTTATTATCCCTGCATTAATCCAAAATTACTACCCATGGTGAATAGAGGCAGCATTCAGATTTTCCCTAAAAGAGCATTGAAGCAGTATCCGTTAGCTCTGATTAGTGATGCATGGATCCACACAATAACAAGAAATCTAGAGGAAGGCCCCGAGCATGTTGGGTAAGCCTGCTATCCAGGCTAGCTTTCATGTTGGAAATACTCTTCTTTGGTATCTATGCCTTTTAGAAACCCTGACTCCCTTCAAGGTTTAGCTCAGATGTCATCTCATATAAAAGGTGAAAAATCTGCCCTAGCTGCTACTGAAGCCCACTGAAATTACTGTGTCCACATGTATGAGTGTGTGTGTCCCTTGAAGTAGTCAAATATATTTTAATTAGCATCATTCGAAGTTCCCCTTATGTAAAGTATGGCTACTTTTTCCAGCCCAGTGTAAATATGCAGTGTAGACTCAAATAATGTGATAACTTCTAGTTGCTTATTATTTGGACTAAATGGAATCCAGCTTCTTTACATTTTTGTGTACAGAATCAAAACTCAAATTTCTTGGGGTAAGGGACTATCATATCTCTAGGCCTGGCAAATAAGAGGTGCTTTATAAATGCCCATTAAATAATAATTCTAGAGCTGGTAGGGTACCCTGGAAGACTCCTAGCTGATTCCTATACTCCTGCTCCTATGTCATAAAGAATACCTTTGTACTCCTTCAACTTCTATTCTATATGTGGGAGAGTTCCTTTCCACCAGGAATGTGCTGGAGCCAACCTTGAACCATCTCAGGAGAGGCCATTATTAAATTATCAGTATGAACACATATCTCTGAAATAGGCAAATGCTACTAATCAGGGCTTTATTGTTTCATTGATTATTTAGACCTAAGAATGTGATGCAGAAAATGTTCATAATGCAGATTAAACTTAAAAGTGTGTCACACATACATTTTTTTCTCCCTTAGCAACCTGTGGTTAAACACCAACACCCTCCTGTCTTCCACCCTCAGTTGGCTTAGACTTAAGGAACTTAATCATATGTTGGTATTAGTCTAAGGAAGTAGTGAGTCTCTCTGAGCCTGAATTTGCTCATCTATTAATGAATAGGTTAAGAAAAATAATCCCTTGACATTTTTTCTGTCTCTTACAGCTAACTCTGTGTTGCCTAGCTGCCTCATAATGTTACAGCTATTAGAGTATGTGGTATAATGATGAAAACACCTGATTTGGAAGAAAACATGGGTTTAAATCCAATCTCTAATCTTATTAATTCTGTGACCATGGGCTTCTGTAGCATAATAATAGCAATGCTAATATAATAATAACACGGTATTAGTAATGATAATAATCATTATAATATAATAACATGATAAATAATATTATTAGGTAGTATATTATAATATGCATGTTTTAAATATTGTTACAATAGAGGCAGCTAGGTGGCGCAGTGGACAAAGCACTGACCTTGGATTCAGGAGGACCTGAGTTCAAATCCAGCCTCAGACACATGACACTTGCTAGCTGTGTGACCCTGGGCAAATCACTTAACCCCCATTGCCCAGCAAAAACAAACAAACAAACAAACAAATATAAATAAATAAATAAGTATAGTTACAATGGAATATAATTAATTATTATATTATGATTAATATAATAAAATATGATACATTCATTTTAGTTATTTGATATAATTTTCATTATTACAATAATAGCTATTAAAATAGCTAACATATTAAGGTTTTCAAAGTACTTTACAAATATTATCTAAGTTAATCCTTATAGCAACTCTGTGAGGTTGGTGCTATTAGATTAGAAGCAGAAGGAAGCAGAGGTAAAATAACTTGCCCAGGTTCACATGCCTAGTAAGTGTCAGAGGCAGGATCCACTGTGCTGCCTAGCTACCTCATAATCTCTGAACCTAAGTCTCTTCAACCATTATAGGGGGATAACACCATTTCTAATACTTATTTCATGGGATGCTTGTGAGAATCAATTGGAATCATGTTTTTAAAATGCTCTGCAACAAAACTTGACAGTTTTTTTTAAAAAATGCATGTTATGGGGCAGCTAGATGGCGCAGTGGATAGAGCACCGGCCCTGGATTCAGGAGTACCTGAGTTCAAATACGGCCTTAGACACTTAATACTTACTAGCTGTGTGACCCTGGGCAAGTCACTTAACCCCAATTGCCCGACAAAAAAAAAATGCATGTTATTATGTGCCCAAGATTATTTAAAAAGTAAAGGATATATGATCTTAAAGTTTAATAACTTAGAATTCATTTAATCCATTGCCCACTTAATTCAGAAAACCTGTCTACAATATCTTTGGCAGGTTGACTTCCAGACTCAACTTGAACATTTCTATTGATGGGAAATTCATTATCTACCAAGCCAATTTTTCACAAAGCAGAATGGTGTAGTGGAAGCATTGGACTTGAAGTCAGGAATTTGGAGGCCCCACGTTTTAGCTTTTTTGGACCTGTCTTTTTTCCTCCCTCTGCTAAATGGGAGATAGCAAAATTTACACTGTTTTTTTCTCAGTTTTGCTATAAAACAAGCATATTACAAATAGTAAAATCTAATATTGTCATCTTTAGAGCCAAAGGAAATTAGAGAATACCTAATTAAACGCCCTCATTTTACAGATGAAACTGAAGTTGAGAAGGTTCCCTTTTCTTAATGGAATTCTTCTTCCTAAAGCCAAATAGCTAGTAAGAATTATAGTTGAGCTTTAAATCTAGCTCCTGGCACTCCCAAACTAGCATTTTATAAGTATGAAATCATATTATTATTAAATTGTTGAAATGTAGTTATCATACCACCTTAATTTTCAAACATATCCTTTTCCCCCTCCCTCCTCAGGGAGCCATCCCTTATAGAGACAGGGATAGAGATAACTACTAGAACAGTGATTTTATTGGGATAGGGAAATCTCAAGTGAGGAAACTAATTACTAATTCAAGTTAGCATCTTCTCTTCAACTTATAGTCTTGGGGGGGGGCATTGAGGGTTAAGTGACTTGCCCCAGGTCACACAGCTACTAAGTGTCAAGTGTGTCTGAGGCTGGATTTGAACTCAGGTCCTCCTGAATCTAGGGCCAGTGCTTTTATCCACTGTGCCACCTAGCTGTCCCATGCAACTTATAGTCTTACAGAGTTAGGTATCTATAGCACTGAGAGGATAGGTGACTTGTCCAAGGTCATATAGCCAGTTCATGACTAAGGTGGGACTCACATCTTTAAGGCCAACTCTCTATCTACTATGTCATGCTACCTCTAATGCCAAATAATTAAAAAGTGGGGGTGGGGAGGAGCTCAGCATTATTAACCAATATATTTACCAAGTATGGCAATGTGATGAACTATTAATATTAAATAGAAGCACTTTCTGGAAGAATGGGAGGATATAAGTATAATGAGAAAGGGGGGCCCATGTATAGTGAGACCTACCTGTAACATAGGGTGTACCAGGCTAGAACTTATCTGTTGCCTTAAATATTATTATTTAGGGGGTACAATCAGGTTCAGTCTAACTTCTGATCACTGTATCCCATTACTGGGGGAAGAAAAAGGATCCCAAGCTCTATGTTTGAGGCTTGACCTATTTTCCATCAAATACCAATTCCATGATGAATGTACAAATAAACCCATTTATCCAAATTGGTAGCAAAACTGAAATCAGAGACAGTATATACAGGAGAATATCTACTAAGCAGTGCAGAGTAAGGAGCTTCCCATTGAGAGCAAAATAATTCTGCTCAGCCAAGAGGGAGAGTTGTAGATTTCATCTCAGGGGAAACTCTCCAGTTTCTAGTGTAGCAAACTGGAGATAGAGACAGAATGGAGACTACCAGCTCCACTCATGTCTTCCCAGAGTCTTTTCCTTCAGTGTCTTGAAGAGGGGTGTACCTCTTCCATCTTCCTTCCGAAAACTGGAAGCCACAAGTGGTTGAAGAAGATTTCAATCTTGACAGAAGTCTGGAGTCACATTCTTTCAACCAACTCTGTCCACCCCCATGGTCCTTCCCCCCCTCTCCCCCCCCCCACTCTTTCACATATACTCCAGGAGGGACATTCATCTCCACCAGTAAAGAGAATGTCTAATATAAATGGGCTTTGGGACAGAGATTACATTTGAGATGGAGGGAAATAATTGTTACTACTTGTGGTTATGAGGAAATCCCAGAATAGGTTATCCCAAGGCTTCTTTCTTGAACATACCCATAATTACTTCTACATTGAATCCTAACAGTTTCTGTTACTGTCATTGAGTGGCTGTTGGAACTTTTAGGGAAACACTCTGAAAAAAAGAGACTTTCAGTACTTTTCTTCCCCTTCCCCCTTGTCACTCAACATACATAATAACCAGTTGTATAAAGAGGTCATTGACATTTCTGTACCCTTACTGTTCTAACTCCAAGCAGGAATCCCTACTTGCCTTCTCCTACAGGACCAGGACTGTGCACTGTGAAACCCAGTTTTGAGATTATCTCAAAGGAGAGGAGTAAAGGTTGAATGTCTATTTTCCTTAGCCTTTTAATGTGATAGTGAATCAACTCATCATTTTCATTGAAAATGACACCATATTTGCATAACACAGAAATTCACCAAAGGCAATAGCCTACATTCTTAAAAGAACCCTTGAAGAGAACTTAGTAATTATATTTATAATAGAATGAGCAATTATGCTTAGAAGAAGCAAGCATTTCATCTTTTTTTTTCTAAAACTTTAGGGATACAAGTGGGAAGTGCCTAAAATTCAGGTTATTCAAATTTTCTATAATCTTTCAGCTTGAATTTTGCCCAAGTGTAACATCCAAAAGCATGAAATGGAGGGGGAAGGGAGATTGTACTTTCATATAATTTATGTTTTTGAGGGCAGACCTGTAGAGAATTGCAATTGAAGAAACTCTTTATCAAGACAGATTTGGATTTGAGTTACAAGTGATAGTCTTAGAGGATTTCCTAGAAAACCAAGCAGATATTATTTAATTAAAATTTATCATTTTACAGATGAAGAAACTGAGTCCCAGAGAGGTGGAATCAATTTTCTTAGGCTATAAGGTAGTAAGAAGTCAGTGTGTGACATAAACCCAGGCCTGTAAAACTAGCAGTTTATAAATGCAAACTACTATTTTTTTTAAATCGTTAAAATAAGGTTTTCATATCACTTTGATTTCTTAATATATCCCATCCTTTCCCTTCCCTGACTCCTCCTCCCATAAAGAACCATCTCTTGTAGGTACAGAGGTAGGAATAGTCAGTCAGCAAGCAATTATTAAGTGCCAAGTATATACCAGGTACTGTACTAAGTACTGGGGATACAAAGAAAGGCAAAAAAAGTCCCTGCCCTCAAGGAGCTACCTGTCTAATGGGGGAGACAATA
Organism: Dromiciops gliroides; assembly: GCF_019393635.1. Taxonomy (NCBI): domain Eukaryota; kingdom Metazoa; phylum Chordata; class Mammalia; order Microbiotheria; family Microbiotheriidae; genus Dromiciops; species Dromiciops gliroides. The sequence goes on from NC_057864.1 coordinate 137,446,406, forward strand.
TACAAACAACTATTTACAAATAAGATATAGTCAGGATAAATTTGACATAGTAGAGAGAAGGCACTAACATTAATAGGGATCTGGAAAGGCTTCTTGTAGAAGGTAGTAAATTAGCTGGAACTTGAAGGAAGTTAAGGAAGAAATGAGATAGAGATGAGAAAGGATAGTGCGGACTAAAGTCAGCACTTTTGTCTCAACAAGTTTGTTCATTTGTTTCAGTCATATCCAACACTTTTGGGAGTTTTCTAGGCAAAGATACTAAAGTGATTTGACATTTCCTTCTTTAGCTCATTTTACAGATGAGGAAATTGAAGCAAACAAGGTTAAATGATTTGCCCAGGGTCACATAGTCTGAGGCTGGATTTGAGCTCAGGTCCTCTTGACTCCAGGGCCCACACTCTATTCTCTGTATCACCTAGCAACAATTACCTTTTAGGTAGAACAGCATATACAACATCTAACTTTAAGAACAAGCATCCCCCCCACTCAAAAGAAAACAAAACCATTATAATTCCTACTAATGAGTCAATATAATAATCAGTCAATCAATGAAGTATTATTTATTGAGCACTTTCCATATGCCAGGTGCTGTCCTAGGTGCTATGGATACAAAAAATGAAGAAAACAATCTTTACTTGGAATTATCATTCTAATGTCAGGGACAACTAGGACATGTGTAAATATACATACATATATATACACATATGTCTGTGTGCATAAAATAAATAAAAAGAGAATAATACAAAGTAATTAAATCCAAGGTAGTTTGAGAGGGAGAGCATTAGCAGTTAAGGGGCTCAAGAAAAGCTTCATGTAGAAAAGAAGCATTAAATATTCACAGGCCCCATGAGATCTACAATACTCCTGAGAGCTGAACCAAATTAAAATGCAAATGAGAAATATTTGACAAAAGAAATAAAATACAATAAAACAAAGATAATATTACATTTTAAAACCAAGTCAAGATGCTTCCCACAGGGATCCTTAGGTACAGATGAGTGGTCCCCATTCTTTTTTGAGTTTGACACTGCTGATCTCGAAGGTAGTGCTTGAGCTGCTTCTTGAATGAAGTGGAGGTGAGGAAAGGGTACTTTCCAGGCATGGGGGAACGGTCTGCAGGAGTGAAGGAGGTGAGGGTGAGGAATTGCATAAGGTGATCTCTCTAAAGTCATTAAAAATCTTTGGCAAGACAAGACATTCAAAGATTTTTAGTTATATGCAAGAATTGAGAAAATTTCCTGAGCAGGTAAAGGTTTTTTCCATTAGATTTCCCTGAGCAGAAACAGTGTTCCAGTAATAGTCTTACCTTATTTACAAAAGAAAAACAACTGCTTCTTTTTTATCCCCATAGTCATCATTTTTTGTGGGAGAATTCTTAATTTTCCTTTTCATGATCTGTATAAATCAACAGCAATGGTGTTTTTGAAATTCCAAAGGCAACTTGCCTCAGCTACATTTGAATCTGGCTTTACTTTCTTTCTTAGGCTCTGAAAACTACTAAAGGAGTAAATTCACTTTCATTACACTGGTGTTTAATGCAGTCTTATGTGAGTAGCACCTGATGGTTATTTAGTTTATGACCAACTCAGTACCTGAGTGAATATTATACAAATGGGGGGGGTCCTAGAAAAAGCTGGGTAATAATTGAAGGATAGAAGTGACTCCAAGAATCAATGGCTGCCTGTTATAAAACCTTTGCTTCTAGGCCCACAAATAAAACTATAAGTAGGACAAGGTAACTGGGTTGTTGTTGTTTTTTCCTAGTGTGATAATATTTTGAGTAGTTGTGTCAACTCAAATGGAAATGGGGACTACTAAATTATACATAAGGATCCCTGTGGCTGCATATCGACTTTGAAAATGGCATATTGATATCTGTTCTATTGTATTTTTATTTATTTTCTTAAATATTATTTAGTTATATTTTAATCTGGTTCGGCTAGCACTTGGGACTCTTGGAAGCCCAATTCAGAATAAATATTTGAAACCTCTCATTTGGAGGATGCTGACAGTACCTCTTCTTCAGGTGCAGTATCAACTGAGTTTAGCACCTAGTTAGCAAAAATAATCAATCAAAATTTGAAGCTCTCAGGAAATCTGGTCTGCTAGATCGTCCTCATTCCTAATATGCATCTATGATTACTGTTTTTATATAGTATCATATATTTAGAAATAGTCATGTGGTCCAACCACTTCATTTCATAGATGGTAAAATTTAGGCGCAGAAATAATGAATTGCCCATGATCACATAGGTGGTGAGTAGCAGAGCCAGTGTTCAAAGCAAGAGCATAGGCTTCAAAATCCAGGAGTCTTTCTACTATTCCAACTACTATCTTTACTTTGAGGTAAAGAACTCCCCCCACACACACACACTGATATTGGGTAACCGGACCCCTATATTTATTTTAAATGACCTTCTTTGTGGCACAATCTACATGTAGCTGAATTGACTTGACTTGAAAAAGATTCAATTCTAGTGACCAAACATAGAAATTAGGCTAAAACTTACCAAAATAGTTCTGTTGCCCAAAACTTAAAAGTGACTTATATTTCTAGAATGTTAAGTGATTCTTGGTTACACCTTAAAATAACTGAGTGAGATTCAGTAATGATATTGCTATAATTTACATTGCACAGATAAGGAAACTGAGATTTAGATAACCAAAGTGACTTACCGGCCTCATAAGTATGCTCAAAATAGGAAACTGCTTGTATTGATCTTGTTTGTAAAAGTTGTTTTCATGTTGTCATCCCTTTTAGACTGTAAGCTCTTTGATGGCAGGACTGTCCTTTGTCTTTCTTTGTAACCCCAGAATTTAGCATAGTGTCTGGCACATAGTAGATGCTTAATAAATGCTTATTGACTAACTCACTAACCTCTTAATTTTGACAGAACCATAATTTAAACTAGATGTGAACCTAGTGACTTTTAAACTGTGTGCCATTTTTTTTTCATTTTCTTTTCATCTTTTTTTTTGACTGTTCTTATTAGTAGGGGCTGGGCAAAACAAAGGGGAAGAGAGGACTAGCTAACTTACAGTTCAGCCCCAAATAATGTATTTTCATTTTCTTTTCAATGAGTCTGACAATTCTTGTCTACTATCCATGAGTATTATATGAGTAATAAGTTAAAAAATAATTTTATTCTTTCACATTGGGAAAGGTAAATACCATCTCTGTAGAACAGAATTCATTGCCCAATAGATTGGAACCCACAGATTGATCTCTAAGGCTTTTTTGGAGGAAGCTAGCTGGCCCAATGGATGAGTGTTGGATTGGAGTCAGGAAGGCCCAAGTTCAAATCTTGACTCATTTACCAATTGTGACCCAGGGCAAGTCATTTAATCTCCCCATCTTCATTTTCTCATCTGTGAATTAGTGGTAATAATAAGACCTATTATTATCACCTAATAGCACAGAGTTGTTGTGACGATCAAATGGACTAACTTATGTAAAACATTTTGCAAACCTTAAAGCATTATATAAATATAATTAATATTATTTTTATCTGGTTGATCTTCATGGTGTTTGGTTCCTGCTGGCAGATAATTTTACATGCCTATTTTGCCCTTCTACTCTGCCCAGTGACTTTCATGCTTGGAACTTAACCTATCTCTCCCCTTTCAGCAATCATAAGGTAGTGTGGAAAAAAGAAGCTCAGAATCAGTTCATTTAAAATAAAACCAGCAATATCCTATGTCTGTGCATGGAAATTCCAGGGGAAGAATGCTTCAGATATGACCTATATATAAGTCAGAAGGGATTCAATTGAATGAGGTTCATTGTCCCTGAAATTTCTGAAATGCTATACTTAAAAAAAAAAAAGATGATTAACCTGAAAAAAAAAGAATAATGACAAACGTCCAAAATACAGAGTAGAATGATTTTTATCTTGGTCTCTTGTACTGACTGTCTAGATGTATAATATTTGGAAGTCCTATACCCCCAGCTCCTTCTTGTTCCCCTATCCTGAGCACAGCATATCCTGGCAACATCTGAATAGCTTCTTCTATTCAGAGAAATGTGTGATATTAGACAAGTAATGTTGTGTTATAATTTTAAACACCCTCCTTTGCAGAGCTAGGTAATTGCTAGAGGTTAATTTCTATTTTCCCTGCTTGGCATACATCTCTAGTCGTCACCATGGAAACATGTGTATCACATGACACGTGATACTGTAAGTCTGTATTGTATTAAGGGGGGAGAGCACTGTGAACCGGAATAGATATCCTTGAAGTTTTAAAAATATATAAAAAATATTGGGATTTTTTTCTCATTTCCCTTTACATGAATGAATCGTTATGGTATTTATCTAGTTTCCCCTTGGATTTCCTTCTAAATCTCAGTAACATATATCTAAAAAAAAAAAAACATGGACATTTAAATAATTGTTATCTGAATATCAGAGGGATTAGAACTGGACCTAAGAATTCATTGGTATAGTGAGCTCCTAGGTGAGAAAATTCTAATCAGTGCAGGACTTTGAAAATTGATTAGAGAGGGGGTACTTGAACCTTGGTTTTCTTGCTATGAAGACCAGATCTCTAGAAACTATGCCATGTTGCCTCTCATTAAGAATGTAAAGTGGAAAAAATTAAGTACAATTCTTTTCTGGGTTTTCTTGTAATATAAATCAGCCCACTTGTTACAGTCCAATAATCGTTTATGGAACATGGAAAGGATACAATCACCCCCTGTTAGGAGGAGCTAAAATGTGACGTTTGTATATTTGGACAGCTCAGTCCTAATGTGTGAAATATAGAAATTACATTTCAGAAGCCTAATATAATATGATTAGCTTTTTCAAATCACTTCATCTTTCTGGGTCTCAGTTTCATTACCAGAAAATGAAGATATGGTTTGAGTTATTCTTTAGCACTTCTTCTTTGTCTAGTTCTATGATTCTTATAATTCTAAGGTGACCATCAGTCTTAGTGGCCAACTTGAATGTTAAGAAGTTATTTTAGGGCAGCTAGGTGGTGCAGTGGATAGAGCACTGGCCCTGGAGTCAGGAGGAACTAAGTTCAAATCTGGCCTCTGACACTTGACACTTACCAACTGTGTGACCCTGGGCAAGTCACTTAACTCGCATTGCCCTGCCCCCCCCAAAAGAATGGTACATTGAAACATTTGGGGGCAGCTAGATGGCACAGTGGATAAAGCACTGACCCTGGATTCAGGAGGACTTGAGTTCAAATCCAGCCTCAGACACTTGACACGTACTAGATGTGTGACCCTGGGAAAGTCACTTAACCCTCATTTCCCCACCAAAAGAAGAAGAAGAAGAAGAAGAAGAAGAAGAAGAAGAAGAAGAAGAAGAAGAAGAAGAAGAAGAAGAAGAAGAAGAAATTTTACCTGAGAATTGTGCTATTGTTTGTCTCTCTTTGATGACAATGACTTTCCTGACCCATCATTAACCAATAGGGCTTATGCTCTGAGCTGTTGTTCCAGGTTCAGTTTTGAAGTTTCTCTGAACCATACCTCCATGCTTTCTTGCCTGGTTTCTCACAGATAATAGCCCCACATATTTGCAAGAGTTTTGGTGGAGAGTAGCTGACCTGAAAATCAGTGGCTTTCTTGGAGTAGAAAAGCCAAATAATCCTTCTGTGCCTTACTACAGTGGTCTAAGCAATTCAGCTCATTTACTACAGATCATTCTGATAGAAATATGCTCATTTTTTAAAAAAATAACTTTCATTTTTTGTATATTTGAAGATACAACACCTTGCTATCATAAACACAAGAATACTTATTGAAGGAGATGTAATTTAAAGTTCTTGGCAACTGAATAGATAACAGATTGGCATAGCAAGAGACTTGAGGCACAGCCATTAATTAAAAGACTATTGCAATGAGGGGATGAGAGCTTGGACTAGGGTATATGAATGGAGAGAAAAGATTCAAATGAGATAAGGGATGTAAAGCACTTTGAAAACATTAAAGTGCTATATAAATGCTTCTTTGTTATTATTGTTGTTGTTGTCATCGTTGTTAATTATTATTATATAGTCACCAGGCCAGTGTGATGATGACTTCATTCTTTGGGACTTTTTCTGCAATCCCACTGAACTAAAAGCAATATTTATTGAATGCTACAGGGGTGTCCTGGTAAATGTTTAACAAGTGGGCTCTCTTGGGAGAAATGTATACACACATATTTTTAAGTTTAATTTACACTATTAATACTTTCTTAAGTCTTAAAATCAAAACAATGACAAATCAATCTCTGATTTTTAAAGATTACAGATTTCCGAGGTTGAAATTCTCACACTAAAAATTTAACTATTGGCTCTTGCAAGCTGGTTAGAGATGTTGTGAAGCTAGAAATGACAACATTGACCAAATATTGGTTATGGGGGTGACTGCGAATGTAGCATTGAGTTTATGGACCTGAGTGACTAAGAGGATAGTGGTACCTTTGGCTGTACAAGGGAAGTAGGGAAGAGGGTAATATCAGAGGATGGGGGAAAGATAATAAATTCTGTTTTGGACATGTTAAGTGTGAGATGCCTATCTGACACATACCTTACGATGTCCAATAAGTACGATCTGAGATGATAGAGAACTTGAATTCAGGAGAGAGGATATATAAATTTAGGGATTATCTGCCTAAGGTTGGTAATTGAATATATGGGAACTGATAGAAACACTAAGTGAGATTGTACAGAGTGGGGAGAGATGAGGGCCCAGGTTATTGTGGTAGATTCCCATGATTAGTGGGTATGAAATGGATAAAGAACTAACAAAGGAGCTTGAGAGGGAACAGACAGACCTTCTGGAGATCTGTGAAAAGAGCAGTGTCATGAAAACTGAGAGCAGAGAATATCCAAGAAGAGAATATCATCAATAGTGTCAAACACTGCAGAGAGGTATAGAGTGAGGACTGAGAATAGAATTGGCAGTTAAGAGATTGCTAACCATTATAACTTTGGAAAGGGCAGTTTCAAATTGAATGAGGAGTTGGAAAGCCAGAAAGCAGAGGATTTAGAAGAGAGTGAGGAGTGGAAGACACTCCTCAGTAAAGAGTTTTTTTTCAAGGAGTTTAGCCAAGAATTGGGGGCAGAAATATAGTATGATAGGAATAAGGGATAGTCAAATCAAGTGAGGGATTTTTAATATTGGGAGAAAGATGAATGTGTCTGTAGGCAAAAGGCAAAAAACCAGAAGACAGAGACTGAAGATCTGAGACAGTCAGGAATTAAAAGGGAATTTTTTTTTTCCTCTTAAATTTTTAAAGACTTACACATTGAATTTGAAGGGATAGGGACAGAAATGCCAAATCAGTATATGAAATCAGTCAACAAGAGAATGTCACACAGAGAAAGGTTGAACTCCAGTGGAAATCAAGTTTAAAGCTTGAAAAAGTATAAACCATTCAGTCCAAGAGACTGAATTGCCTTATGAACATTTACCTTAGGTTTTATTTACTGCTATGGAAACAGACCTATCTCGAAGCAATTTGCATTGTTGCAATAGGGAAATACTTTCTTCTCCCCTTTCAAAGCAAAAGCCTTACAAGTTCCCATACTACCACCTCCTGTATCATGCAATGAGATATAGAAATAGGATTTTATGCCTAAACAAATTGGAAGGAACTAGACAGAATTACTTAATCTATTACCCTGTCAGGACCAACCATTCCAGAGAAATAGCTCTCACTTTTCTTGTGTGTGTGTGTGTGTGTGTGTGTGTGTGTTTTAATGTACAACTTACTATTCCTTTCATTTTTTAAAATATAGTAAACATTTTTGTTTAAAGTTTTTAGTTCCAAATTCTATCCCTCCTTCCCTCATTCCCTTCTCCCCTCCCTGAGATGATAAGCAATCAGATATAGGTGATACATGTGTAATTATGTAAAACATTACCATATTGGTCATTTTGTATAAGAAAACTTGAATAAAAATGAAGGAAAGTGAAAAATAGCATACTTCAGTCTGTGTTCAATCAATATCAGTTCTTTCTTTGGAGGTCTCACTTTTCTTAAGATCTTTTAGAGAAGGTTTTAAAGTATTCCTTGGGAAACTATGACAACACTTCATTAAGAAATTCTTCCTTAAGTCTTGCATGCTACCATTAAACTTAGACCCTCCTGTGCTATCATAGTATAATAAAGTATAGCTGCTTGTCATTTTTCCTACAATAACTTCTTCTATACTATAACAATTAGCTTCTATTCAGAAGAATTCAATAGGTACCTCACTTTATAATTTCATTTGATTTTCAGAAAGAGAAAATGCCTTTCAAGGTAGGATCTCACTTGAATTAAACTATTGGAATTACAAGTCTTTTTTTCTTAAATCCTTAAAACGGGTTATAGATATATTCACCATGTTTATAACATTGATCCCTCAGTTCCTCATTATTTCAGTGGGTTTGATGGAAGGTGTTATTTGCCTTCAGCTTCCAAGTATGTAAAATAGTATGCTTCAAGATGAAGTGGACGGATTTTTCTAGTTTATACAAAAAGTTAGACATGCAGCCTGGAATTTCTGTAAGGCATAGTCTTCTCAGATGACAGGTCTGAAACACATTATTACCTATTCCTTCTCCTTCTGAGTCTGAAGTAGTTAATTGGATTGCATAGATTTAGCTCCCTGGTCAGAGCCATGGCCAACCTAAAAAAGACAAGAAGAATATAATCCAATATGTATTCTAAGCCATGGCCAATGTATTGATCTATTTTTCTTGATTATGCATATTTGTTATAAAGGATGCCTTCTACTTGGGGTGTGATGGTTGATAGGTTAGCGATTGCTACAAAAAGAGCATCAATAATATTCTTTCAATGTATAGTACAAAAAGAAACAAACAAAAAAGGGCTAAAGGGGACAAAAACAACACCTTGTTACCATTTTGTTACCTCCTTGTTAAATTTGACATACGTATATTACATATTTTTAAGAAAACAAGCTATATAACAGCAATTTAGTTTCTTTTAAATCCTATTTCTTATTTTTCTTTGTGTATTGAAATGTTTGATAAATACATTCACAGAAAAAGAAAATTCAATTTTGTAAAAAATGTATAACTAAAAATGAGAATGGGAAAGAAGCTAGCTATTTTATAATTTCACTGTTTTTTACACTTAATACTTGTTGCTCTATTTGCTGTAGCCAGTACCAGACTGTTTAGTTGGACATTTTCTGGGTGGCTTGGGAGTAACCAGCATCAATTTCACATTTCTCAATTGGTATGGGGTAGGTTATAAATTTCTAATTACTCTCAGGCATTTTGCCCCATAGGGAGTGGGATTATGAGAATGTTTTGTTTGTTTACTTGCTAGAAACCACCTGCCTCAAACAGAAGAGTCTTTCTCCCATGGTTTTGAATGTTCTCCTTCTTTATCTTAGCTTCCTGGATTCCTTCAAGTCCCAACTAATATTTCACTTTCTATAGGAAGCCTTTTCCAATGCCTCTTCTTTTGTTACAGCATGATTGACACAGAAAATACTCAGCCAGGTACTCAAGGTGGAGAGAGAGAAAGTTTATTACATGCGGGCCCAAGGGGGGGGTCAAACCTCCAACACTGGGCCCCAAGTCTTGTAGTCCACCTGGTTATATGTGCTATAGTGGCATAGTCAGCAAGATACATACAAGTGTATCAAACAAGGATGAGGTCAGTGATCAGCAAACAAAGGACAAAGAAGAAACAGACTGCAGCTGCAGCTGGAACATGGCAAGGTCAGAGCTTGTCTGAGACAGACAAGGTCAGAGGCTACATGTCATTTTCCACATCACTTTCCAATTTCTTTCCTCCATTGCTTACTTCCAATTTATCCTGTATATGGCTTGTATGTACATAGCAATTTGCCTTTTTCTCCCCCATTAGATTGTGAGCTCCTCAAGAGCAGGGATTGTCTTTTACTTTAAAAATAATTCCCAGTGTTTAGCACAGTAAATGATTGTTGATTGATTGACCAAACTTGGGGACAATCACACCAAAACCACCTATTCTTACTTCTGACATACCTCCTGATTAATTATCTGTCAAAGGTAGTATATTGGGTTTAGTCTGTAATATTCTCATTTGCAGAAACTCTTCTTTTAATTGTCATGGTCTTCACCCTGGGGAAATCTCTTCTCCTATTAGCTAACTTTCCCTCTCTCAATCTTGAACTGAGAAATTTCAGGCTTAGACAAAATAATCATTAATGGCTATGTGATTTATTAGCAGTATCAAATAACATAGAAAGCAAAGATAAACAATCAAACAGAATATAAGAAACTATGATGGGACTTATACCCAGGGATACCTCTTTCTCCTCTCCTCTGCCATCCTCGCAGCTGGTCTGAGGAGAGTAGCTGAAGAACAAGATTGAAATTTAAACAGGGTGTTGAACTTTCTATAGCATTGTGCTCTGGGAAAATAGGGGAAAAGAAGCAGCTGTGGACTGATTTTCAATTTTATGAACTGCCAAAACTACAATTCAGCTCTAGTTCACTCCTACCATATGTCCTTCTCTTTCTCTCACTGTCTGATTGATGCACTCAGACACTAATGTCTCATTTTCCTCTATAACTGTCCATATGCTTTCTTCAAAGCATGGGTAGAAGTCTTTTCTTTAAGGTCACTGGAACCACAAAACAAACTAAATTGTGCTGAAGGCTTACGAACAATTTAGCCCAGATTCTCTATTAGCTGGGGAAGGTCCTCCAAAGCCTTGGTTGTCTCAGAAAAGATTCTCATTCTCAGTTTTCAGCAACCTATGACTACCTTCCCCTGGATCCCCCAACCAAAATTTTACAGCCCTTGAGAAATAAGTTGTGGGTACACTTGGTACCTGCAAATATGCTCTGCAAACATTTGGTATAACAGGAATGATTATATGAACATCATAAGTAATCATCCCACAGTACTTTTGAATCAAATCCACATTACCATTAGATGCAGTAGACATAGCACAATGCAAAACACCAGTTTGATTTGATGACCAAAAATCTAAATTACATGCAGACATTACAAGAGTATGTACATAGCCATAGTACATATGCAACCAATCATAAACTGCAAAAAAGCTAACCCTGGATATATATATATATATATATATATATATATATATATATATAATCATTACGCTATATACAAATAGGAAAATCAAACAATATAAAAATGTATAGCTACAGAATATGTAAGACACTAGTAATAATTAATATCAACACATGCAGTTACACACAAGGCATATGATGTTTGGGGAAACATTTATATTGTCATCTGACTACATATAGCCATTTCTTATACTTTTTCTGATAACATAAGTCAGCTTAGTGACAGCTAAAATAGTTCTAGTTGTTTTGTGACTTCCTGACCTTTCAGGATCAATATTTGAGGTGGCTGATAGTATAGGTTGATCATTATCATTAAATTGTTAGGGCTCCATTCCTAAAGTTGTTGTTGTTGTTGTTGTTGCATCTCCTTAGCTATTCCATGCTTTGTGGTCAAATCCCTTTATAAACCCTGATCAAGCTGGTTTATTTCAAACCCAAGAATATTAGTACTGAAAAAGAGGAAGTAGAAAGCCTTTAAAAGCATTAGGAAATATGTAACCTCAAACATGACACATGCATCTATAGGAATTTGAGATATCTACTTCAAATTGAAGGATCTGACCATGTGTAGACTTAAAGGCAATCTTTATATTATGCTTTCCTACTCATGACATGCCTGCTTTTATTCAACTGGGTAGAGATAAAAACTTCTCAATTCTCTACACTGTACAACTTTGAGCACAATTTTCTTACAAGAGGTGATCATCAGCTTTACAAACTTGATGAATTAGACTACATAATTAAAAGAATTTTATATATTGTTTCTTTGGATTCAAGGAAAGGTCATGGTGCTATTACTTTGAAAACTCAGCTAATTCTGAAAAATGTCAGAAGTTGCCCTTTGATCTGAAAATTTCATATCTTCTTCTGGTGAACATTGGATCTAGGGTTGGTGTCTTGGTAGTACATTGAAAAGATGTGTGTTACTGGTACCAGTCTTAGGGAAGGAATCTTTTTAGGTCTTTGCTGTCTTTTGACTGGCTGCACCACTTTTGAAAAGCCGCTTGAAATGGTGTCCCATGGAGATAGTATCAAGGTGCATAAACCAATACAAAACATTAATGGAGGAGACTATGGGAGGTTTTCATTGCCAGACTGGGCTATAGTCACTAGTTTTGGAAACATAATGAACAAATAGAAAAGAAAGGCAGTAAAAGAAGACCTCACCAGAGCTACTTTAATTATTATCACCAACAACATAGCTTCAATAGCATGGACATGTGCACTTTATGAGAACATTAACCAGCTGGTATTTGTTGGAATGTTATTATTTATTTATTTGCAAATGAATACTATTTGCATTAGACTTCTTGTGTATGCTTTGGATTGTTGGTCCAAGGGGGCAGTGAAAAGCAATTTTTTTTTCAAATCATGAAAAATATTTTGGAGCAGTGAGTGCTCTCCTGGAGGTATTAAAATTACCCTGATTTATTGTCTGAAATTGCTGCCAGAGCCTTCCATAATCACAAGAAAACATGCAGATGTTTTTCCCTTAAAAAAGAAATGTATTCCACTGATTTTTATCATAATAGACTGACCTGACTGAAAATGAGTGAAAGGATAAATGTATTTTTTAAGTTTCAGGAGAAATATTGAATTATGCCAAGAGAAACTTCTAAAAGAAATGAAAATAGAGGGGTAGACTCTGCCTATTTCATTGAGTATCTCTAGGTTAAATTCATATAGTAAAGTCACATTAAAGTACCATGTGGGAAATAGTGTCACTCAATGAAGCTTCTTCAGGGGTGCTGGTTTGTCTTCAGCAGGCAGTGGTTCAGTGTCTCATCCAGAATGTTAAATCAGTTACCTCATCTCTATTATAATCTAATCACAGCTTTTGTACATATGCTCTTGGGAGTCTTTTCTCTCTGTGTTATTTACTGAAGTGTTGGTTTTCAGGCTCTTGTGTTGATGAGAATGTCAAAGCATAACTATGATGTGTATGTGCATGTATCTTTTTTAAAAAGCATTTTATTCTGAAAGGTTCTGTGTAGTCAGTTTGTCAGATTATATTATAATTTCTTAATCTTGGGCTAAGGTATTTTTTTAAAGCATTTCCTCTTAGGAGTGGCATTGTTTTCTTTCCTTTTTTGGGTATTGAATTGTTGAAACACTCACTTTCTCAGTCACTTGTATGTAATTTGTATAATTTATATGTGAATGAACTAACGGATAAAGCAAAGTCTGGTGTTGCCTTTATTTAGATTACCAAAAATATAAGCAACTAATAAAATAGACCAATTGTCAAGAGGTAGGAACATGGCGACTTCTTCAGATTCAGTACAAAATTGACAGCTTTATTTGAAATTCATTGGATGCAAATCTATTATCCTCAGAGAAATATTTTTGTAAACGATGGAAAATATATGCTTTGTTATTCTTTGAAGAACGAGAATAATCAGAAGAAAAATCTTAAATCTTATTTGAAATTGCAACTTTATATGGAGTTTTGGTGGGTCTAAATGTGCTAATTTGCTCAAACACTGAATTTTCTGAAATTATAAAATCAGAATTTTAATTTTTTCCTCTAAAACTTAACAACCCTGCATGTGATTTGTTTACACTGGCCACTGCTACAATTTATTAATTTAGGTTAGGCAGGGCATTGATGTGCTCCTTCTAAGCATAAAGTATTATCCTCACTCAGGTTCCTGTTCCTCTAGCTTGCCTTCTCGGGCTCTATTTTTGGCATTCTCTTCCCTCCCCTCTTGAGGAAAATCTTTCTAAAGGAAGGACTTTGGGCACTAGTAGGAAGCCAGATCCAAAGGATGATCTGTGAATCAAAAATGGATGACTGGTAAAATTTTGAAGAGTTTGACAAAGTTCTTTTATGTAAATAGGGGATCCTTCCTTGATCAGAATCCACTATAAGATTTTGTCCCAGTCTGTTCTTCCTAGAATTGACATGTGAGCAGGACTTTGGAATGAGGTCATTGGTGCTGATGCTGTAATTATACAACCACAGCAAAAGAAGGACCAAGGCTGATGAAGTTCTGGCCCTCAAATTAGGTATCAGAGGGCTTACTCTGAGCAAATATTCCTGAATAGGTAACTTTTAACACGAAGAATTTTTTCCTCTTAGAAATGTGTATGAGTAAAACTTTTCTTAATAAGTCATTCACTACTCCTTCTTTTCCCTGACCTCTACACGTCTTCCCAAGGCCTGTTATTAACTTTTTCCCTCTAGAGTTTTATGTTAAAAAGAAATAAAGGTCTGCTTTCTGCTTGTATTTGCATGGTTAATAGTCTATCAATTCTTTTTCCTTTCTTTTTTTTTTTTTTTTTGTGTGTGTGTGGGGCAATGAGGGTTAAGTGACTTGCCCAGGGTCACACAGCTAGTGTCAAGTGTCTGACACTGGATTCAAACTCAGCTCCTCCTGAATCCAGGGCCAGTGCTTTATCCACTGTGCCACCTAGCTGCCCCCAGTCCATCAATTCTTACCTAACATCTTGTAGTTAATTTTTAAGCAAATGTCTCACCAAAAAGTCCAGTCAATATTTTGTCAACAATCAGTGTTCTTGAATACTAAAGAAAGTTAGAGAAAGAAAATATATAATATTATTGATCATTTGATTCCTACCACTAGTCAACTATGAGCTTCCTTAACAGTGTGCTGAAATAGCCCATTCCATTTCCCCTTGAATTTAGCACAGTAATTAGTCTCTAGAAACCCCAAGTCAGGATTTTCCAGTGCTACATCTATGCTAATCTCAGCAGTAGTCCCATTTAACACCAGCTACTAAGAGAGTTTCATTTGCAAATCTATTTTCCTAGTCTCTTCAGAAACTCTTTTAAAGATCAATAATAGTGATGATGCCCTGTCATGGAAGTGGTTATATGAAGCAGTGACCAGACGGCAAGTTAGGAAGTAAATTTTGGAGTTGTTGGCAGAAATTAGATCCTCAGAGTCTGCTCTTTCCCCTTGGATTAGTTTTGTAGGATATGTACAGGCATGCGTGCACACGTACACACACACACACACACACACACACACACACACACAATGCTTTGCAATGTTTTCAATTGATAGGCACAAGGGAATATGACTTATTTTCTTCTGTCCATTAATCCTCTCCTTGTGGACATGTAAATTCTTCAGTAGTTTGTCCTGGTGCAATTACACATTTTACTCGGACAACAGCCGGTCTGAGCAAGTCACAAAGCCTGAGTGTGCCCTCACCTTTTCCTTTCTACCCTTCGTTTCTCTATTTTGCCAGCTTCATGGGTATATGTCACTGTACACACACAACCTTGGAATACTAGAAAGATTTGCAGAGGGTCTAGAATTTTGTCTCTTTATTTTGAGCATTGAATTTATGTATGCATTATGTATTAAAACCAACTGAGGCAAAGAAGGTTGACTCAATAAAATGAGATTCACATACACACTGATAGAATGTTGTTTGATGGAAATTCCAAACTCTTAAGGTCCCTGGAACTCTCCCCCAAACCGAATCAGAAGTTCTCTGTAACTCTCCTGAGTTCCTTTAAACAGATTAACTTTAGCATTTTCATTTATTCCAGGAAGGTCCTCCAAATTATCTGGGATTACAGGAATGTTCTTTTTTTGTTTGTTTTTTGTTTTTTGCAGGGCAATGGGGGTTAAGTGACTTGCCCAGGGTCACACAGGTAGTGTCAAGTATCTGAGATCAGATTTCAACTCAGGTCCTCCTGAATCCAGGGCCAGTGCTTTATCCACTGTGTCACCTAGCTGCCCCAGGAATGTTCTTTTAAACCTTCTTTGATCTCAGAAACCTGGGGCTACACATTGTTTCTCTTCATCCCTCTCTCCCCTAACTGAGACTTCTTGTCCTACCTTCTTCTGGTTACTCCTCTGATCATTAGAATTTTTTATGTTAAGACTTTACTGCCTTTACCCAACAGCAGTATTATGAAGATTTGTTTTTCACAGGAATACTTTTGAGAAGGAATTTTTAAACCATTCTTAAGAAACCTTTTCCAAAGAAAATACGTGAAATGAATAATGATATAATGATATCTTTTACTGATGGATGGCTCCTGGCATTTGAATTCTTTTGAAAATTTATTTTTAGAAATTGGTTCATATATTCAACTCTTGTCCCAGAAGAAATTGCGAGCAATAGAGCCTTGAAGGTTAAGGGAACTTTTTTTTTTCTTAAACTAGGAATAGAAGGGCAAAACAAATTAAAGTTTTATAGTGCTACTTCTTGATTTAGGGATCATCAGGGTATTCATATTTTGCTTCTTTTCTATTAAGGGTTTATTATACCTTATTGTGATATCCAGTAACATTTCATATTTACACGTGAAATGCATGATTTATTGATATTATAGCAATTATATAGATGCCTCCATTTTACCATTTTCCACTAGTTTTCTATTGCCAGTGACTAATCATATTTGCTATTTTTTTTTTTGCGGGGCAATGGGAGTTAAATGACTTGCCCAGGGTCACACAGCTAGTAAGTGTCAAGTGTCTGAGGGCGGATTTTAACTCAGGTATTCCTGAATCCAGGGCCGGTGCTTTATCCACTGTGCCACCTAGCTGCCCCAATATTTGCTATTTTTTACCATCATATATGATATACTTCAATGTTTCCAAGATTTGGAAATTCATTAATGTGATTTCTCCCTCTAATAATACAGATTGCAATACCTCAGGAATTAGTATTTAGCCTTTGAGAGGGGCAACAATGAAAAAATTACATTATCTGATGGTCAATTAACAGATATAATCCAATACCAGGCCTATAATTAAAGACTTTTTAGCTTGGTAAGACCTGCTGGAGCTAGGACTCCACTGGCATAGCTTTTGATATCCCGTGGATACCTCTGTCTCATGAGGACACATTATCATATACACATATTTATATATTTGAGAAGTGGTATAGTTTAAGGTGACAGCATCAGTGCCAAGGAGGCCTGGCATCAAGTTGTGCCTTTCAGACATACTGGCTGTGTAACCCCAGACAGGTCACTTAAACTTTCAGTGTTCTAGGTAACTCTCTAAGAATCTATATCTATATCTATATCCATATCTATATCTATATCTATATCTATACATATATATGTATACACACACACATTATGGGGGGACAGGGGAAGTGTCAATCTACAATGCTACAGAGAGTCTCTTCCTCTAGAAACTCCAGATTTGAACTCAGGTCATCCTGACCAGCTGCTTATTTATTAATTCTTTGCCCTCTTGTCATGGAGGAGATCTAGTATAGCATAGAGTACAAGTTGAATAATATTCTTTTCTATGGTGAAGTCCTTTAAATATGCCTTTTTTAAAAGAAGGCATTGTGCTGATTACATCATGTACCAGAGCCCTACAGACCCTCCTAAATAGGATCTCTAACCAATCAAAATGAGGTTGTCTTAGTCATCAATACATTTTAAAAAAAGAGAAAATAATATACATTGTTCAAATTATGCTATGTAATTAGATGGATAATCTACAAAGCTTATATTTATCTCTCTAATTACCTATCCAGCTATCCCCATATGTATATATACACACACATATATATTTAGAAAGACACAGAAAATGGACAATTATTGGGCCCTAGAAAGGAACACAAGATGGACAGTGGGCTGTATTACTTTTAGAAAATTACAAAGTTCTTTTTAATGAACTTGAACTTAACCCAAAAACAAAAACCCATATTTTTAATACCATTTTTCTACCAGAAAAGTTACATGGCTGGGATGCATGGAATACTACATTCTCCAAAGAATTAACAATTTTTTTCATTCAAAAAATGATGAAAAGGTTCAAAAGCTACAACATATTTATAAATACAGAATTATTAAGAAAAAACAGAATTTAAAATGTAATAAAAGAAATTGTATAGATAAAAAAGAAGATAGGCTGGTCATGAAGTGAGAGCAAGAGATTATCATTGTATAGCTTATGAGATCCATTGATGTTCTTCTGATATGAAGGATAAGGGAGAAAGGGCTCCCAGCATATTGGGTGGATCTCCTATATTGAACACCTGATTCTTTCTCTTGCCCTTGAATCCTGTTGTTCTTTGCAACATGTTGTTTCCATTGTCAGGTTAATATTACTTTAAATCATATGAGCCCAGGTTACATCTAAAATGATTACAGTTCAGAGAATGCCACTTAAAAACTTCCTGCCAAAAATATCTCACTTTCTTGGGTGGAACCAAGATGGCGGATTAAAGGCAGCAACCCATCTCTACTTTCCCAATAATTTTCTCCAAACTTTGAAATAATGTGTCAACTTGAATTCTGTTGCAGCAGAGCCAACAAAAGGTTGAAATGAGACATTTTTCTTGTCTAATACAACTTAAGAGGTTGGAAGGAGAAGTCTGTGACACTATATTGAGGGCATACCCAAGTTCTCTGTGGTACACTGTGCCAACATCAGCAGTAGACCTTGGATCTGCTTTTGGATCTCTTAGCCCAGAGGTGGTAAGAGTATTGGACAACTAGGCAAAAAGAGATTACAGAGGACACTAAACTGACACTTAGCTCTGGACTGGGTGCTCCTTGGCAATACAATTCTTATAAACAGTCCAGGGTAGAGAGGATTACTTATGGTTCATCAGAAGAGAGCAGGGCTACTGGTTGCAGTTCCAAGGTACAGAGGAAGACTAATGATTGAAGCTTGAGGGGATTAGGGAACCTCCTCACCATTCCAGGACTGAGGTGAATATATTGCTGGTGACTGCAGGAGAATAGAAGCCCTTCCTGTGTAAAGACCAAAGCTCAGACCAGAAGAGTGGTTATAATCACTCCCAGGGTAGCATCACCTAGAATGCACTGAAAACTTACAGACCACAGAACTAGCTCTAAAAATAGAAATACAAAAAAGGCTGAAGCTCTGGATAGTTCCTCCCCACTCCCAGATGAATAGAGTCCAACTTTAACAAAAAGTTCAAAGTCAAGAAATAGACTGGAAAAATTGGCAAACAATAAAAAAGAATCTGACCATAAAAAAACTACAAAGATGGCAGGAAAGCACAAGACACAAACTCAGAAGACAATAATGTGAAAATAGCTACAAGAAAAACCTCAAAGAAAAATTCTCATTGTACACAAACTCAACAAAAATTTCTAAGAGAGTTAAAGAGATTAGTGGTAGAGGAAAAATTGGGAAAATAAATGAGAGTAACCCAATAAAACTATGAAAAGAGAATGAAGTTTGACAAAATAAGCACAAAAATACTGAAGAAAGTAATATCTTAGCAAAGAACAGAATTGGCCAAATGGAAAAAGAGGCACAAATATTCACTGAAGAAAAGAACTCCTTAAAAAATAGAGATGGGGGGGAAGCTAGGTGGTGCAGTGGATAAAGCACTGGCCCTAGATTCCGAAGGACATGAGTACAAATCTGGCCTTAGTCACTTGACACTTACTAGCTGTATGACCCTGGGCAAATCACTTAACCCTTATTGCCCTGTAAAAACATAGAGTAGATCAAATGGACAAAGAAGTACTAAAGCTCACTAAAGAATATATATATATAATTTTTTACTTTATTGTATATTTATTTATTTAGAATTTTTCCCGACTTTACATGTAAAAACAAATTGTAACATCAATTTTTATAACTTTATGTTCCAAATTCTCTTTCTCCCTCCCTACCACCCCAAAACTCAAACAATTCAACATAAGCTATATGTGTACAGTCATGCAAAACATCTACAAAAAAATCTTCAGAAATAAGAACTAACAACAAAATATACTTCCTTCTGTATTGAGATACCATCAGTTCTTTCTCTGTAGATGAATTGCATTTTTTTCATAAGTCCTTCAGAATTGTCTTGGATCACTACACTGATGAAAATAACTAAGTCATTCACAGTAGATCTTCTTATAATATTTCTGTTATTTTGTATACAGTACATTGCACTTTGCTTCAGTTCATGTAAGTTTTTCCAGGTTTTTCTGATAGCATCCTGCTCATCTTTTTTTTTTTTTCAATAGTAAACTACATTTACGGGGCTGCTAGGTGGCACAATGGATATAAAGCACCAGCCCTGGATTCAGAAGGACCTGAGTTCAAATTCGGCCTCAGTTACTTGACACTTACTAGCTGTGTGACCTTGGGCAAGTCACTTAACCCTCATTGCCCAACCAAAACAAACAAACAAAAAACCCAAACAAATAGTAAACTACATTTATATAGTACTTTAAAGATTTCCTTACAAAACACCCATGAGGTTGATTTTGCAACAACAATAAGAGCCAACATCTATATAGTACCTTATACCTGACAAAGAACTTTCTTCACAATAGCCCAGCAAAATAAGTACCATCATCATCATCATCATCATCTTACATTTTTCTTGCTTCTGCTTCAAATTTTTCCCCAGTTACTATTGCTAACTGTGTTTCCCTCCATCCTATTCACTACCCGTGATATTCACTACATTTTCTATCTTCTTTTACTCTATCCCTCCTCAAAGATGTTTTGCTTCCAATTGCCCTTCCCCCAATCTGCCCTCCCTTCCTTCACCCTTCCCCCCTTCATCCCCTTCCCCGTCCGCTTTCCCACAGGGCAAGATACATAAATATACCTACTTGAGTGTGTATGTTATTCACTCTTTGAGACAATTCTGATAAGTGTGAGGCTCATTCACTCTCCCACTCCCCCCCCCAACTTTCCCTCCACTCCATAAGCTTTTTCTTGTTTCTTTCATGTGAGATATTTTACCCCATTTCTCCTCTCCCTTTCCCCTTTTCCCACTCACCCTTTAATTTTATTTTAAAGATGTCACCTGGGTGACACAGTAGACAAAGCATCCACCCTGCACCCAGAAGGCCCCGAGCCCATATCTGGCCTCAGACATGAGACTCTCACCAGTTGCATGACCCTGGGCATACCACCCACCTATGACTGCCCCACACAAAGAAATCATAAATAAAAAATAAATGCTTCACAGATATCATCCCTGCATAATCAATTCCCACCTGTAGCCTCTGTCTAAATTTAGTCCTATCATCTGCCCTAATACTGAGAGAGTTCTTATGAGTATCATCTTCCCATGTAGGAATGTAAACAGTTTAACCTTATAACATCCCTCATGATTTCTTTTTCCTGTTTACCTTTTTATGATTCTCTAGGGTCTTGTATTTGAAAGTCAAATTTTCTATTCAGTTCAGGTCTTTCATCAAAAATACCTGAAAATCCTCTTTTTATTGAAGTCCCATTTTTCCCCTGAAAGATTATAATTAGTTTTGATGGGTAGGTTACTCTTGGTTGTAATCCCAATTCCTTTGCCCTCTGGAATATCATATTCCATGCCCTCCTCTTATTCCTAAGAGAATAGAGTGAGTGGACACCTTACCCTCTGTTCCACTCTTCCACTGCCCACATGAGAATTTGTGAGAGATAGTGGGCTGCTAGGCGGTACAATGGATAAAGCACCAGCCCTGAATTCAGGAGGACCTGAGTTCAAATCTGACCTCAGAAACTTGACACTAGCTGTTTGACCCTGGACAAGTCACTTAACCCTCATTGCCCCATCCCCCCCCAAAAAAAAAAATATATGTGAAAGATAGATCTACCTGCCAAGGAATCAGAAAATATGCTTCAGGGCTCCACCTGTTCACCATCCTCACATGTCTGTCTATCTGTCTGTCTCTAGTTAATGGAGAATATTCTGGGAATATGAGGCTGTTAAATGAGGACATAAAAAAGTGACTGAGACCATAGCTTAGAATAGTAAAAGCTGACAGAATACTATTAAAATCTCTAAAATCATGAATAAAATAGACAAAGAGAACATAATTTCATTCACCAAATTCTGAAAGAATAAGACATGGGGGAAGACAGCTTTTAAAATGTCACTAATCAACTTTAGGTCAAGGCAGAGGAAATACTAATTTCCTATACCAGGTAATAATATGACTCCATCCAAATACTGTACCGAATGTCTGAGCTTGTCATTGTGGGCATTTTCTGTTATGAAGCCATTCATGGCACAACATGTACATATTTTCATTCTGTAGCTCTTTCACTACAGTCCTATTGTGATGCCTCATTTTCACATTGAAATATCATTAAACCAGGGCAGCTAGATGACACTGTGGATAAAACGCCAGCTCCGGGTTCAGGAGTACCTGAGTTCAAATTCGGCCTCAGACACTTGACACTTACTAGCTGTGTGACCTTGGGCAAGTCACTTAACTCCCATTGCCCCACAAAAACAAATAAACAAAAAATACAAAAAAGAAATATCATGTCATTAAACTATTGAAGGCTATGCCAACAGAGCACAAGCCTTGACAGCTCCAACCAATCTAGAAAAGCTGGGTACTGATTTAGCACCAGACTGTTACTTGAACCCTGGAACAGCTTTAGTAAGTTGGGAAATATCTGACAGGGAGGAACTGGATGAAGATATATTTTTGATGAAGACAAAACATTAAGTTATTAATAGTTTGTCATAGAGGGCTTGTGTGATCACAAGCTTCAGTGGAGGGAATATCCATAATAATGAAGATATGGATCATTGCAACAATAATGGTTTCCATTTAAATAGTACTAAAAAGTTCATTAAGCAATTTCTGCATAATAGTCCTATGAGCTAAGTAGTACTATCTCCATTGTACAGATGGAAAAATGAAGGCCCAGAGATAAAAAATTTCTTGCTTATGGTCAAGTAGCTAATAAGTATCAGAGTCAGATTTTAACAGATCTCTTGACTCCAAGGAGTCTGGTGCTACTTCTACTATTACACAACTCTATCTCTGGGATGGCACTGTTATGAAATATACATAAATTGGATAGAAGTTTGGGCATATTAATGAACAGCTGAGATGGAAATAGCTACTAAGAGAAATTGAGAAACAAATCATATGTACCACTATCACTTCTCGTGTTTCTTTTGTTTTCTTTTTCTTTTTGAGGATTCAGTTTAATTGTTTTTCAGTAATGTCCAAATCTTTATGATCCCATTTGGGGGTTTTGAGACAAACAGGGTTAAGTGACTTGTCCAAAGTCATTGAATGAGAAAGTGTCTGGTACTAGACTTGAATTCAGGAAGATGAGTCTTTCCGACTCCAGTCCTGGCACTATATCCAGTGGGTCACCCAGCTTCACATTTTTGAAGATAGGTTTCCCTATCTTATTTGGGCTGGAAGTATAGTGGCCACTTATGGGCTGATTGGTTGGGAAACTTTTTGTTGTTCCATTTTTCCAACCTGGCATGTTTTGCTCCTTCTTAGGCAGTCTTCTAGCCCTCATCTCTTGGGAATAACCACTGTATCACTTCTTTTGCTTCTCCTTGTGTTCAATGACTGTGATTATAAACAACTCTTCTTTGTGTTTCAGTATCTTTAATTAATACACTCTTTAAAACTGCTAATTGATCATTTTACTATGAATTCAGGAGGCCATCCAACTGGCATTTATACATATTGCATACCTATTCTTTTTTCTCATCCATATATTGGCTTTCCATTAAAGAGCTTGGTTTTCTAAATCTGGCTTTTTTTTCCTAAACATTTATTGATCTCAGTTGAAGACATGAATCTATTCCAACTATAATCAAGTTCTTCCTTTTTAAGTTCCAGAAGTTAAGTAGAAGAAGCCTTTATATCATAAAATCTACTCACCTACATTATTCAGAAAATCCATAGGAGAGTCACTTAACTTTGAAATGATATTGTTCCCTTCTCACTGAAGGGAAGTAGATAATGAGAGTACTGATATGTCTCACATAGTTATAATGAGGTGTGACTAATAAAAGAGATTGTAAACAAGTGAGATTATTATTAACTCTGAATTTCTTTTTCTTTTTAAATAATTTAATTTCTCTCATTAAATGTTTCCCGATTACATGTAAATTTTTTAACTCTCATTTAAAAAAAATAGTTCCAAATTCTTTCCCACCTCTTTCTTTCCTTCCTTATTGAGAAGGCAATGTGATATCGATTATACACTTGAAGTCATGCAGAATATATTTCTATGTTAGCCACATGGGAAAAAAAAACCCATAAAATGAAACACAAGGCTGTGGGTAAATTTTTTTAAATGCTTTATTGGGGTCCCAGTATAACCCTATTCTTTATATATTAAAAGTCAGTTTAAAAACTGTCTTTAATCCCACTACCAAAAGAAATTCACTATAATGCAGTCTCATGCAATGGACCTTGATATTAATTTTATGGGGGTAGGTATGGGGATGAGAGGCTACTACAAGTACAACTATTAATGGAAGGAATCTGGAAGATATTTCTAGCTTTATTTACAATGTTACTTGTTGCTTGGTTTTATTTTTAATCAGCTATTCCATGTGAAATCAAATGAGTTTTTCATTCTTTCTCTATCATAAATAGCTAAAAGCAAAATGTAGGAATCACTGATGACATGGACCCATGTGTCTTGAGAAATCAAATAGCTTTTAATTCTGTAATTTCTTAAAAACATGTCAAAGTAATCTTTCAAATGATTTGTCTACATCTTCTGCTTCCATGTCATTTCTCCACCATGTTCTTAATATCTTGAAATATAACTTCCATACCATCACTCTATTGAAAGGGTTTCTTTGAAGATTACCAATAATAATAATAATGATAATAATTTTATTAGTAGTTAATCTTCATATATATTTTAAGCTTTTCAAAACTATACACACAAGTATATATACTCTTTCTGTTCTATGGGCACATATAAATATAATATATGCATATGTTTACATATATATATTCATATATACATATATAATTTCCTCACAAGAAGCCAGTGATATAGGTACTAATTATTACATTGAGGTTGAGAGGTTACATGAATTGCCCAAGATTAAACAGGTCATTTGTTTTTGGGACAAGATTCGAACTTAGGTCTTTCTGACTCCGAGTCCATTTGTCCTGTAAAATCACTATTTATTAAGTACCTACTCCATCCTGGAAATTAGGCATATAAAGACAAAAGGGAAACACAGGCCTTTTTTCTGTTTATCATACTTGGCTGCTATACTTTATTTGATATATTAACTACACTCTTTCTCTTAAAATTCTTCAAATGATATCCTTTTTCTTCCTGGTTCTTTGCTTTCTTCTTTCTCATCTTTTCTTTGTTGGTTTCTCTTCTGCTATCCAGATTCCAATTCTAGATACTCTCATCTTATCTCCCCTCCCTACTCTTCCTTTCTACCCCCTTTTTCTGCAAAGAGCTTCTCTTGTCAAAATTTTGAAGAAGAGGCAAGAGTAATGTAGGATGATGATGATGATTGACTGATCTTGATTGGAGGAAGAGGAGGATTGATTGATGAAGAGGAGGCTTGATTTAGGATGATGATAGGGGTTGATAGATGAGGATTAATTGATGATGATGACAAAACATATGGTACTTACTTTGCTTGGCTATTGTGAAGAATATTCTTGGTCTTGCATAAGGTCCTATATAAATGCTATCTATTACTGTTGTTGCAATAATCAACTTCATGGGTTTATTGTAAGGAAATCTCTGTTTTAAGTATGATATAAATGTAGATTACTGTAAAAGTGATGAGCAGGATGCTATCAGAAAAATCTGGAAAGACCTACATGAGCTGATCCAAAGTGAAATATACTGTATACAAAATAACAGCAAAATCATAAGATGATCTGCTGTGAATGACTTGGTTATTTTCAGCAGCACAATGATCTAAGACAACTCTGAAGGTCTTATGAAAAATGAAATTCATCTACAGAGAGAGAACTGATTGATAGTTTCTGAATAAAGATTAAAGCATGAAAAAAACCAAACCAAACCAAAACAAAAATAATAAGCAGCATCCTAAAAAAAGAGCTTCTCTCTCTTGTCATGACTTCTATGACTATCACTGCACCAAGCCAATAAATGCCAAATCGCATCCCTAATTTATTACTGAGTTCCAGGCCTATTTTTTCAATAGGTATCTTCATATGGATGTTGTCATCACCTTCAATACAACCTAATCAAAATTTGTCATCCTATACTACCACCCTCTGAATTATTTTCCTTGTAGTTTGTGACAATAACATTCTACTATTCTTCCAATTTCACAGCCTAAAAACTTTAGAGGCATCTCTAGCTGACAGTCATTTTTTGGCATGGGAATCCCCTCTAACTAATTCAGATTGCAAATGTCTGTAACTTATAATCTTAGAGCACTGATGGACAGAATCTGAACCTAAGACTTGTGGCTGCAGATACCTTTGAATACCATGCCATAGTACCTCTTTGAATACCATAGTACCTCTCCTTGACAAATCATAACAAAATACATAGTACAACTTTTACTTGTTGATTGTATTTAATAAAGTTTTGTATTTCCTCTTCTAAATTTGGGAAATTGGAAACCAAAATTTATATTTTTCTTACTTTAAATAAAATATTATTGTTATTGATATTATTATTGTTATTAGCATTATTATTATTATTTAAAATCTGGTCCATATTTGAATTTCTGCCACTATGAGCCAGTGTCCCCATATAAAGAAAAAGAAATATTTTCTGTTACCTTTCTATGCCCAAAAATGATTAACATAATCAATGAAAGCATTTTTTGGGGGTAAAAAGTCCAGATTCTGGATCAGTTAGGGGTGTGGTTTTCTTTGTTTGTTGAAATTAGGTTTTACTGGTTTAATCTTAGGCCATAATTCTTTTTTTTTTTTTTGGTGGGGCAATGGGGGTTAAGTGACTTGCCCAGGGTCACACAGCTAGTAAGTGTCAAGTGTCTGAGGCCCGATTTGAACCCAGGTACTCCTGAATCCAGGGTTGGTGCTTTATCCACTGCGCCACCTAGCCACCCCCAGGCCATAATTCTTATTGGACTCTTGCAAAACATGAAACAAATGAATAACAAATGAAAATAGTCATTGTCAGCTAAGCTACTGACAGCCATCACCATTAACACGTAGAAAATTACCTCCATCCAAATTACCTTAATTGAATTCCCATAGCAGAAAATGGCATTGGTTTGCAAATTTTCATCTCATTATTCTTACTTAACATTTATTAGTGGCTCAAATCTTTGCTTTCTCTGCTGCTGCTTTCACTGCTAAATTTGGAAATTCAAATCCTTTTCTTTAGAAATATCTCCTGAAGGAGAAGCAGTATGGGTAGGCTTAAATTATCTAATACCTCTTCACACTTAATAGCCATATGAAATATGAGAAGCACTCTAGTCATCATTTTTCACCAATTTCGTATCTGGCACTTAAATTGAAGCTACAGACACTCATTTGAAAATATGTGTATAAAAAGGAAAGAGCAAATTTAATATGCCCACTTAGTGGCTCATTTATACCTCTAAATGCTAGGGGTTATATTAATAATATGTTACTAGAAATGATTGGAAAACTTCCTTTGAAACCATGATTGACACATTAGACTTCCATCACCACAGAATACAAAATATTTTAACCTTGCTTTTTTCCAAAATGGTTTCAACAGTAACTGGGGTGTGTGCAGAAAAAAACTAGCTTAAGGAAATCAATAATAATAATAACATTATTTAGGAACACAAAAATAGATGCAAATGCCAATGAGCTCTCATAGTTCCTCAGAACATTCAGAAGTTAGAAACATCAGTCATTTTGTTTTCCTCATTATGTAAGAACCTCATGTCTGGCACACTATATGATATAAAACATAACATTTCTCTTCCAAAATAGTATATCTGAATAATATATTCTTTCTTTGTACTTCCCAGTGGAGGTAAGGGACTGCTTAACTTGAGCAATATTAAAAGTATCTAAAAAAGCAGAAAATTGATAGCTATAGTATTTCAAAGAAAGTTTTAGTTATTGTTATTAGGAAAAAGAAGAAGACTGTGTAGCTTTTCAGTTTTCCACATATGTAAGGTTCTCAAAAGCTTTACATTTGTCGGGGGTTTTACATATGTTTTGTACTAGCAAGTAAACAGTGGTTCTGAAACCTTCAGTGAATCTCTAATGTTAAAGAAAAAAATGGGGGCAGCTAGGTGGTGCAGTGGATGGAGCACTGGCCTTGGATTCAGGAGGATCTGAGTTCAAATCCAGCCTCAGACTCTTGATACTTACTAGCTGTGTGACCCTGGGCAAGTCATTTAACCCCCATTGCCCCACCAAAAAAATGAACTTTTCTTAAAAAGCAAGTCTGCAAATTTAACATTAACTCATTCATTTCAACAAAATTTATTGAGCTCAAATTGTGGCTCATGTATGTGTGCATACATGCACACACATGTATAAAGGTATAGTGGCATAGTAGAGAGAGCTCTGAACTTAAAGGGTGGAGAGATCTTGCCTCTTACATTTAGTAACTGTCTTGTCCTCATCAAGTCACAGTCTCTGAGCCCCAATTTCTCCACTTATAAAATGGGAATAATAATATCTGTAGCACCTCCGTTATAAGGTTGTTGTGAGGATCAAATGAAATAAATGATGTAGATTCTTTGATAACTTTAAAGAACTATAGAAATGATAGCAGTTGATTGTGGTGATGATTCTTGCTGTCATGAGTTTGCCATTTAGTAGAGAAGATATGTGCACCCATATAACTATAATAATGGAAGGTAGACTATGAGAGTGCATTAGAAGATGTACACATGAAGTTCAAAAGAAGGAAATGCAACTGGAAAGAAAGGTTGGGGTCAAATTGAGGAGGGGTGTGAATATCAGGCTGAGGAATTCGGACTTTATTCCATAAGTAACAAGGAGCCATTAGTACAAAGTTCCAAGGCAATCCATTATTGACAGTAGTTTGATATCCCTAAGCTACTACAGCTTCCCATTTAATATCATCTTTATCTAAACTGTAGTTGACAAAGAAAGGCAGTATGTTCTGGTACAACTGGTAGCTCAATAGATAAGCTTTTCTGTTTCTCCATTTCTTATCAGTGAATCAACTCAATATATCACTGCATTCATAATATAAATTAAAATAAAATACATATGCTTCGGCAGAACTGCATTTACATTTGGTTCTTTTTCACTATTCCCTGAGGATTACAACATATTGATCCCATGCAGTTTTGATCCATGACAATGCTAGAAAAGCATACCTTGAAATGTTCAGACCCAAGTATATTAGGGGACATTTTGCCTATACCCTCTCTCTTAGATAGATAGATAGATAGATAGATAGATAGATAGATAGATAGATAGATAGATAGATAGATAGATAGACATGACTGACACATTAGATTTCCATCACCACAGAAAAGAAAATATTTTAACCTTAATTTTTTCCCAAATGGTTTCAACATTAACTGGGGTATATGCAGAAGAAACTAGATTAAGGAAATCAATAATAATAACATTATTCAGGAACAGAAAACTAGATGCAAATGCCAATGAGCTCTCACCTTATTCTAATTTGTACCTTGCTCAAAAGAACCATGCCATTTAAATTCCTAGTTACAAACATAAGACCTTGCTTTGCAGCAAATTAGGCAAAGGAGATCTTAGCACCATTTTGCACAGAACACCTATTTGATATTCTCATTTATTCCAAGTGAAATTATTAGATTTAGTGACTTATTATTTTTGCAAAGAGTATTTACTTATATAGCACTCCTGGGGAGGGGTTGGACTTTAAAAAATTTTTAATCATAAAAATTTTTTTTATTATTTTCTAGTTACATGTAGAGATAGTTTTCAACATTTGTTTTTATAAGATTTCTAGTTCCAAATTTTTCTCCCTCTCTCCCCTCAATTTCCTCCCTTCTCCTCCCCAAGGCAGAAAGCAATCTGATATAGGTTATGTATGTACAATCACATTAAACATATTTCTTCATTCATCATGCTATGAAAGAAGAATCAGAACAAAAGGGAAAAAACCTCAAAAAAGTAAAACAAAAGAAGTAGAAATAATATGGTTCAATCTGCATCTACATTCCATAGATTTTTTTTTCTGGATTTGGAGAGCATTTTCCATCATGAGTCCTTTGGAACGATCTTGGACCATTGTATTGCTGAGAACAGTCAAGTCTATCACAGTTGATCAACACACAATGTTGTTGATATTGTGTACAATGTTCTCCTGGTCCTGTTCATCTCACTCAGCATCAGTTCATGTTAGTCCTTCCAAGTTTCTCTGAAATTTGCCTGCTCATTGTATATTACAGCACAATAGTATTCCATTACATTCATATAACACAACTTGTTCAGCCATTCCCCAATTGATGACCATCCCCTCAATTTCTAATTCCTTGTCACCACAAAAAGAGCAGCTATAAACATTTTTGTACATGTGGGTCCTTTTCAGGGGGTGGATTTTAAAAAGCATTTTTATAAAGTGATATGATCAAAGCAGAACCATATCATCTCATTCTAGGACTGAAAATATATGCTGCCTCGTATACCCTTCCACCACACTCTTCCTCCCAGGTAATGCTTTGTTTTCTCACAGTAATAATCATGGATTATACTGGAATCCCTTTTCCATGCCTTCCTACCTTTCTAAATTCTACCTCCTTCAAGACCCAGCTTAAATTCACTTTTTGTATGAAGACTTGCAGGATGGTGTTAGTGTGTAGCTCCATGGTAATTGGAGGAAACTAAGTAGTTCAGTGGATAGGACCTTCAAGCCTTGCCACACGCTCCACTACTGCATCCTAAGGACCACTAGGTCTTTCCATCTACCCTGCATCTGTTTCCTTCAATTAGAATGTGAACTTATTGAAAGCAGGGAACGTCTGGCTTTTTATTTGTATTCTCAACACAGCATAGTGCTTGAAAATAGAAAGTGGTTGATAACTGCTTCCCCATTCCAGTAGCTTGTGCTACATGCCAACCCACCTCTTTTTCTATTCAGGTATTTCTTAGCTGATATCCCTTACCCAACTTCTTGAATTTGTTATCTTTAAAATAGGCCATACCCTCCTTACACCTCTCACTCATCTGCCCATTTCTCCCATACACAAATAGTACAGAATAATACACACAGTAAATGCTTAAGAGGGATGCAAGCAAAGTGCTCTATGGGTTCCCAGGGAGAAAGTGGTTCAAGGGTCAGTGAAAGAGGTTTTCACTGCTGTTTAAGCTGGCTTGATCTAAGTCAATAAGCAGATAATGAAAGAGAACTAAGAGGCTAACATTGAAGCAAAGCAGCTTATGTTTCGGCTGAAAACCGAGTCTGGAAAACGAAGGGCAGCCTGACCAAACTGAAGGCAAAGGATCATGGGTTCTGCTCTTATGGGAAATGTCTTTGTTAAACAGAAAGAGCCATGTTTTCTCCTGTTAATTAAACTGTCAGATTCTTTGCTCTCCTAAGCCAGCAAAACTCCTCACACAAAATCCATTCCCATTCAGTAGGTGTGTCGAGATAAGAACATGATGACTATGTGGTACAAAAAGGTTATAATCATAATTAGTATCAGGAGGAAAGGAAGAATTGGTTACAGAATCTAAGAGGCAGATATAAAGTACAAAAATCAGGGGCAAGTTATACTCAAGAAGGATTGTCAGCAACTAGAATGAAGATATAAGGAGAAGACAAGAAAAGACCTTATTCCTTCAGAGAGGGACTAAGGAAATTATGACAGGAAGGCAGGAGTTAGAGGAACAATTCAGAAGCACCATAAGCCTAAAGATAAGGGCTTAGTCGAGATGTCTTTGACCTAAAGATAACTGTCTGTGTATGACGTGTACATCTTGTAATTTTATTAACAAAAAATCTACTTAAAATATTAACCAAAAATAATCTATAAATTTGGGAACTGAAATCTGTTATGTATTATATCAGTTACGTGTTAGCTCTGAGATTCCCTCTGGCAAATCCTTAGTGCCTGATGAGGAATCCCAGAGATATTACCCAGCTACATAGCTTGCTGATGAACTTGTATTGCAGTTTCATCATGATATTCACCCTAAGGTGTTTTTAATCCTAATTTCAGTGTGGGCATTAAACTATACATTAGATGCCCTGGAGAGGAGAAAATACAGACACCACAATCACTTCCCTGTCTACTGTCGCAGAAGATTAACACATTAGCAAAGCACACATTTGCATAAAGGAAAAACAACACACACACACACACACAACAACAACAACAATAACAACAACCACAACACGTCATTTTCTCAGAAAACCATAGCCACTTTCATTCCTAGAGTCTTAGTTGTGTCCAAATGCTGCTTGTAGCTTGAAATGTTCCCAAATGACAGGATTTAATAGTAAGGCTTTATTTACACACAGGTACACACACACACACACACACACACACACACACACACACACTAATTGTGCTCTCCTTTCTTTAAGTATCTTAGCTGAATCCCACCTCCATAGCTTGGGAATTTCTATGCAGTCACTACCAAAGCAATGCCCTGCCCCTATTTCTTTGCTAGTTTTGATAGCTTGTCCTACTTACTATGCTAACATTTAAAAGGTCTGCAAAAATGAAGGGGAGACTGTTAAAGGTAAATATGTAGTTAAGAAAAACTAGAACTGAATAGGCCTTTACTCCATTCTCTTATAAAAAGGTGAGTCTTTTCTTCACTAAGGTCGGGTACCCCTCTATAGGTGCCTTTGTGTTCATGCTCCACCATCTTTTTCACCAAATCCCTCACACTGTCATTCCCATTTTGTCTCTAATTTTCAAACTCTCCTTCCTCCTGATTCCTTCCTTGCTGCCCACAAATTCTCTTATGTTTCTCATCCTTAACAACAAAACTGAACCAAACTAAAAAACCCTCACTAGATCCTGACATCCCCCAAAATCCAGAACACTGATCAATAGACATTTACCAAATGTCAATGATATGCCAAGTTGTCCTAGGAACTAGAGATAAAAGGTAAAATGAAAGTCTCTCACTCATGCTTGCACTCTGTCTCTCTCTGTCTCTCTCCCTCTCTCCCTCCCTCTTTTCCCCACCCCTGAGCTAAATCTTGAAGGAAATAAGGGATTCTGAGAATATCACTTTATCTCTCTTCTCTTTCTCAGGCAAACTCTTATTAAATAAATAATAAGACCTGCCTCTTCTCATTGCCTACACTGCCTCTCCTCCTACTCTTTTCTAAACTTTCTGCAATTTGACTTTCAACCTCATCACCCAGTTTCAACTCTTCACATTTAGCAGTGACCTCTTAATTGCCAGATCTAATGGCCTTCTCTCTCTCCTTATCCTTCTGGACTTCTCTTATGTGTCTAACATTGATCACCTTCTCCTATATATTCATCTCTCTCTAGGTTTTCAGACAATTGCTTTTTCCAGTGTTTCCTCTTACCTCCCTGACTGCTCTTTCTTAGTTTCTTTTGCTGGATAATTCTCCATATTATTCCCATTAACGATGGATGTACCCTAAAACTTTCTCCTTGGTTTTCCTTTCTTTTATGCTCTGTTGGTGAATTTTTCAGTTTCTATGGGTTCAATTTTCTTTTTACGAATGATTATTAAAACTTTAGAGCGTAGTAGTAGATAGAGTGCTGGGCCTGGAGTCAGGAAGACATCTTCCTGAGTTCAAATCTAGCTCTAGACAACTATTAGCTGTGGGACCCTGGGCAAGTCACTTAACTTTTTTTGCATCAGTTTCCTCATCTATCAAATGAGCTGGAGAAGGAAATGACAAATCACTCCAGTATCTTTTCCAAGAAAATCCCAAATGGGTTACAAAGAGTCGTAGATAACTGAAAAACAACTGAACAACACTAAAACTTTATATCCACCCCCAGTCTCTTTCCTGAGCTCCAGTCCTGGTATCCACATTTGCCAATGAGACATCTTGTGGTTTATGTCCCGGAGATGGCTTGAACCCCATGTATCTGAAACAGAATTATCCTTCCTCATTTGAACTTTCCTATTTATAGAAGGCACCACCTTCCTCCAGTTGCTCATTTTTCTCATCTTACTTTCATCCTTGACTCATCACTGTAATTCACCCCACAAAATAAAATCATTTAGTAAGTACCTACTATGTGCCACATACTTTGCTGAACACTCTACAAATATTATCTCATTTGATCCTCATAATAACTCTTGGAGTTATTATGTTGTCATCCTGAATTTACAGATTAGGAAACTGAGACATACAGAAGCTAAGTGACTTCCCAAGGTCACACATCTAATAGATATCTGAGGCAGGATTTCAAATAAGTCCTCTTGACTCCAGGTGTAACGATTGGAATAATGCCACCTGCTGGAGACTTACTGCAGAAAAGCTATCTGTAAAGGCTAAAATTCTAGCTATATTGTCTAAAATTTCTAATGAGTGGTCACCAATAAATTATAAACTTTAGCAAGAGTTAGACTTTTAAGCATTTATTAAGGATAATAAGAATTTGGTAAAGAGAGAGAGAAAGGCTTACCTTAATCTATCTATTAAAGGGAGAGCACATTTCTAGTTCCATTCTCCACTGGAGTCCTCAGGAAAGAGAGAGCAAGTCAGAGCACCAGTCTCCCCCTTCTTCCTCCCACAAGCAAATGTCACTTCCTGATACCAAAGAAAAGACGCATGGTCTTGCCCTCAGAGACCTTCACCTCATGGTGGAACTTTTCTACCGTAAGTCTCCAGCAGATGGCATCATTCCAATCATTACACAGGCCCATCACTCTATCCACTGTGCTATCTAGCCACTTCATATCTAATTACTTGATGAGTCTTATTGTCTATATCTCTCTTTTATACCTACCATTTTTTCTTTATCTACACTGTCTACCATTGTTGTCTCTTACCTGGTATATTGAAACAAATCCCTAATTTATGTCTCTTCACTCCAATCAATCCACAAAGATGCCAAAGTGCTTTTCCAGAAGTATAGGTATTTCTCTGTCACTCCTCTAGTCAGTAAAATTCAGTGTTTGTTGTTCAATTGCTTCAGTCATGTCCAACTCTTCATGACCCCATTTGGTTTTTTCTTGGAAAAGATACTATAGTAGTTTGCTATTTCCTTCTTTAACTCATTTTATAGATAAGGAAACTGAGGCAAACAAGGTAAAGTGACTTGCCTAGGCTCACAAATCTCATAAGTGCCTGAGGCCAGATATGAATTCGTAGAGATGCGTCTTCCTGACTCTAGGCCCTGTACCCTATCCACTGCCCCACCTAGCTCCCTGTGACTACTCTCTCTTAATTCTAGGACCAAATACAAACTTGTATGACATTTAAAGTTCTTCATAGACTACCCCCATTAGCCCTCAGAATTTTGGTGCTATATATCACTCACATGTACTTGGTACTCCAGACAGACCAGCCTTCTTGCTATTTACACTACATTCCATACCTTTATGGCTGTCCCCCATGACTAGTAAGCATTTTTTCCATCATCTTTACATCTTTGAATCCCTTCTTGCCTTCAAGATTTGACTTACTTTAAGTCCAAGTTTTTACATGAAGTTTTTCCTGGGCTCTTCAGGTATTAGTGCCTTCCCCTCAAGGTTGTCTTTTTATCTGCTCTCTATATTTTGTTCATGCCTAGATACATGCATGTGGTCTCCTTCGTTCGAATGTAAGTGCCCTGAGGGCAAGGGCTGTTTCCCTTTCATGATGCCTAGCTCAATTCTTGGCATATAGTAATTGCTTAATAAATTCTTGATTTATTGTTTGATTGGCAGAGAAGATTTCTCAATGTTTATCCATTGATAAATGAATGAGGAGAGAGACTGTTTCTGGCAATGATTCCATCATGCCAGGGGCAAGAGAGCATGAAATAATACTAATTCATTTGTCCAAAAAGGTATGATGAAGCTGGAAGATTTTCTCAGGCTTGGCCATAATCCACGTGAAATATCCTTTAAGCCAAGCCAATTTATTTTGCTTCAGCTCTTGGCAACTCAATTCAACAAATATTTATTGAGTGCTTACTATATATAAGGCCCTATATTATGCATTGAGGGAAATAGAAAGAATAAAATAGACATAACCCCTGTAATTCAAAACATTTAAGACATTTTCCCCATATATCTGGACACCAGGAAAAGTACACCTGAATACTTTAATTATCTGTGATTTCAGCAGTGTTTATATTCCCTCTAATGGTACAAATTGCTATCTTTCAATGACTGAATAGAAGGTCATCAGGTATTACCGTGGCTAAAAAACATAGTATTGTTGCATCCTCTGAATCCCTTGCCAAGTAGAAAAATTGTGATTCCCACCCTTGTAGTGGCATTATTGCCATATAGCAGGGAGAGTACAATGTGCCTGAGTTAGCAAAAATTCTCTCAATCTGCAATATTCCTGAAATGAAAATTTTTTCTGTTATATAGGTGAGGATGCCATTGACCTGTCCTTAGTAGAGAAAGTCATTTGACTTATTTTTATAATACTGGTATGAGGTTGCACCAAGCCATCTACAGGCTCACATCTTCTGCTCTGTAGGTCCTATATTCAGGATAGTTTGCCAGGGTGGTGGGAATGATGATGCTATTGGCCCTGAAGTTTGAGATGGTACATGCAGGATGACTTAACATGTGATAGGAACACCAGTATCTGCTTGCCTAAGAATTGCTTTAAGGAGTCCAATTGGATCATCTTCATGTCAATCACATTTGCCTTGTCATGGATTTGTAAATGTTATATAGTCTGTTAATTGGTCCATCTTTAAATGTGACAGTGTTATATACTCTATGGACATATAGCAAAATGATCATGGAGGTGGACAAAGGGAAGGAAGGTTGTTGTCCAGTTCTGGGCTCCCAGGAAGCTTTAGATATTAGACTTTATTCCAAATACTCTCTTGGAATCCCACTATAGGAAGAGTAAATCCAAGCAGATGCCTTTTAAACTTCTGTTTTCTTTTGCTTTGGGCTCAGTAGTGGTAACATTAATGGAGTGTGAATTTCACTTCAACAATGGTACATGATGACTTCAAAAATAAACACACTCTTATCTCAGCAGTTGTAACTCCAGAAAGAGCAACAGAGGGAGGTGAGATCCAAAGTACAAAGCCCTTATTAGTAGTGCAGTGGGCCGTGAAATAGGCCTTTTTCCTGACTCTTTCTCCATCTTTTCCTAATCAAGCTGAAAACGTTAACATGAAAAAGTCAAGAGTAATCATGACATAAAACAGTTCTTAGTCTGGAAAAACTGGTGCAGTGAGTGTTTGTTTGGGTTTTTGTTTGTTTGATTGGGGTTTTTGTTTGTTTGATTGGGGTTTTTGTTTGTTTTGCTTTGTAGGAGAGAGGGAGGCAGAGGAGCTAGTGATTATTATAGTGGACTTGGAATTCATAAGGTTTGGGTTCAAATCCTATATTGGCCAGACAACTATCCTGCAACCTTGTGCAAGACATTTAATTTATCTTTGACTTATCTTCCCCAACTATTAAATAACTATACTTATACTTGTGATATCTACTTCACAGAATAGTTGTGGTGAAGGTCAAATGTAACAATATATACAAAGTGATGTGTGAATCGTAAAATGTTAAAAAAATGAGTTATCCATATCAATTTATTATATATGTTTACATGTATTTACATATTTAACCAATAAATGGTCCTGCTGTTTAAAAGTGACTAATTTCTTTTTTTGTTTGTTTCTAGATGGAAGATGTCATAGCACGCATGCAAGATGAAAAAAATGGAATTCCTATTAGGACTGTCAAAAGCTTTCTTTCCAAGATACCCAGTGTATTCTCTGGTAAGACTTTATCACTTTTGGTCTACTTTTCTATGCCTTTCTTCAGCATCAGTTATGATACTTCTCAGCTTTTGTTCCAGCTTTTTATTGCTTAAATTCTCCCTCTAAATAAATGATCATGTACACTCAGTCTAATTTTATGGAATACCAAAGTATGAGAAACTTTTTTTGATCCTTGAGAATATAGAAGGCATAGGGCTAATTGATGTCCTAAGATCATAACCTGAGAAAAATCACATGAATGAAGGGGCCTAGATGTTACATTAGATGACCTTCTTACAAAGGAAAAATCTTGTCCTACAACTGTCAGGGAGAGGAATTGATTATGAGAAGCTAATTCAGGCCAAGGATCAGACTGGATGAGTGAACTATACTTTTCTTCAAATGCCAGGAAAGTCAGATTATAAGTTCCTTGAAAGCAGGGCTTGTTTTTATTTAATTAAATTCCATTATTTATTTATTTATTTGTTCATTTATTTGCCTTCCTTTGGCACAGTGTTTGGCAAAGATTAGGCACTTAATAAATGTTAGTTGGTTGGTTGGTTGATTAGATTTTGAAGAAGGAACAGAGTAGTGCAAGGTGTTTGCCAAGTTTGAAAAGCAAATCCTATTTTGGTTCAGGAAGAAATAGGAAAAAGAGGTTAGATTCAAAATACATTGGAAATGTGATAGAGTGACTTAAGTTGCATCAGGAAGATCTAGGTTAAGATCCTGCCTCTGAAATTTACTATCTATATATGCCATCATGGTCAAGTTATACCCTTTTTGAGCCTTAATTTCTTATTCATCTGTGAAATGTGTTTGATAATAATAGCTGCCTCTCCAGGTCATTGCAAAGTCCAAATTAGATAATGTATACAAATCACCACCCAAAATTTAAAATATATCTATAAATACTAATTGTTATTGGCATTGGCCTGAAATAGGATGGAAAGTTTTAAATGCAGCTCTGTCAGAGATGAAATTAAGATTGTCAATGATGAAGCTATCATTTTGAAAGTCATTAACATAGAAGTGATTCTTGAAGCCATGAGAATATGCAAATGCTCTCAGGGACAGGATATAAATGAAACTTAGAGAAGAATTGAGTCTTAGTGAATCTCCACAGTTGGTAGACAGAAAGAAGGTCAATCAGTGAAGGAAACTGAGGAGAAACATTAGACAGGTCAATCAGGAGAGCAAAGCTCCATAGAAATTAAGAGAAGAGAAAGAATTTAAAAGGAGTTAGTAAACATCACAGTCAAGTATGTCAGAAAAGTTAAGGAAAATTAGAAATAAGAGTCACTGCTTGTTAATTTTCAGTATCAGCTTTTACATTTTTGGAAATTGAC
Source organism: Dromiciops gliroides (assembly GCF_019393635.1). Lineage (NCBI taxonomy): Eukaryota > Metazoa > Chordata > Mammalia > Microbiotheria > Microbiotheriidae > Dromiciops > Dromiciops gliroides. The sequence continues at coordinate 137,485,280 of NC_057864.1, forward strand.
AAGCACTAGAAATCATGGCTGATTTATTATTTTGCTGATTGTCTAGACTTATGAAAGTGATGGAGACAATGATAATAGTGCAGATTAAATTGAAAAGGGTCCCATGCTTACTTTTCGCCCCCTGGAGAGTTGATTGTTAATAGTATACCCCTAAGTATAAACTATGTGGTCAAAAAGCTTGGCAATTAAAAGGAAAGCAATTAAGAGGAAGCAAGAAGATTGAGTGAAGGGTTATCATCCTCTTCATCCTCCTCTTCCTCACTATCATTAGCAGTAGCAGTAATGATTTAGACAAGAAAAATGTATTTGTGTTTCAAGAAAAGAAAAGGTCAATGGAAAAACATGCTATGGTGGAAAAGAGGTGTTTGAAAACAAATAACTTGGGTACAAGTCTTGGCTTTACAACTTTCTAATTATGAGACCTTGGGCAAGTCACTTAGCTTCTCTATCTTCAGTTTCCTCATCTGTAAAATGAGAGCATTGGTCTAAATGGTCTCTAAGCTACTTCCAACCTTAAATCTGTGAATCTGCATTGCTAAAGATCGTGTAGAAGAATGGAATAAGTGCAGAAGTAATGTTCTGCAGGAATAAAGCTTCCTCTGCAATTAAAAGAAAGGATGAAAGAATTAGCACATAAAGTGATGTGTTAAGGTAGAGATAAGGGTATATATGGGATCCCTCATCAGGTTCACTGATCTTATGATAGGAAACAAGATCATCTGTTGAGGGTGTGGCCAGGGTGAATGGTACTGGGAGCTAAAGGAGAAAGAAGGTCTGGAAGGGCCATTATGTGGAATTTGTTAAAGAACTAAAACAAAAGATAAATCAAAAGACTCCCAGGCAGCAATAAAACACCAGTTTAAATTGGGAAACATGAATTGAGAGTGATGCTGGGTCGAATGGTTCTATTACTGTTGAAGGCATCACCATACTTTCAATCACTCAGTTTTCAAAACCTCAATGGCATCCTATACTCATTATCTCTCACCCTGCTTGGGTGATTGTTAAAGAACATTAAATTATTAATATTTATTATGTCTGGATAGAAAAATAAGAAAACAACATAGTCTCTGCTTTTGAGGAAATTTCAACATTCTAATAGAAGAAATCAAATCATAAAAGGAGGCTAGAAACTGAAGGTGGGTAGGAGGTAGTCTATGTGAAAGTGGAGCAAGCTGGAGGGCAAGACAGAAGGGGAGAGTCACCACAGGCTTGACCTCATGATATGAAAATTGTAGTCATTGAATTGATCTCAATGTAGAGTCACTCCCAGAGGTTCTGGAAGCCAGTGTGGATGTGGAACATGTTTGAAGGTGGTCTAGAAGTGAGGAACATGTAAGCTTCCTCAGGGCAGGAGCTATTTTTATTTATTGACTGGCTCATAGCAAATGCTTAATTCATTTTTGTTGATAGATTGAAGAGAAGTAGCCAAAAAAATCTTGTGGTGATCAAATGACTGTTATCTATAATCTAAGGACATGTTGGTTTCATTCCTAGAAGAGAAGGTGCATAAGCATGAGGAGCAACTCTCCCTCCATTTTATCAGGAAGCTTGAAATATTCCTTGAAAAAATGGAAGAAGGGATTTAAGTTTAAAAATGAAGAGTAAAAGTGGCTTTAAAGAAGCAATAGGGGGGGTGGCTAGGTGGCGCAGTGGGTAGAGCACCGCCCTGGAGTCAGGAGTGGAACTCAGGTGAGTTCAAATCCGGCCTCAGACACTTAACACTTACTAGCAGTATGACCCTGGGCAAGTCACTTAACCCCAATTGCCTCACTAAAAAAGAAAATAAATAAAACAAAATTTAAAAAATAAGCAATAGGAAATTCTAGTGTAGACCTAGGAGGTCATATCTGGGAATGTAGGAGAAGAATGTGACAAAGAGAAAGAAGGGAAAAACTATTGAACATATGAAGTTTTCCCACATAAATACGTACCAAATCTGGCCTGGATGAGCCATCACATCCTGGAGAAAGAGATGTGACAACATACCAGATCCAAGCTCTATGCATGACTGTGCTTTTCTTTTTGAAGGGAGAGCTAATTGAGGAGGAAACAACTACTTGAGCTCTAGGGAATCATGGGTCCCATCCATGGTGTTATTGTCAGAGGAGAGATTATCCAGTAATGATGAAGGAAGGAAGAAGAGTTTATTGTTTATGGTCAGTGGGGTATTGAAGCATTTCTTTGTTAATTTGACATTGACATTAGTAAGATTTACTGTCCTTCTAAGGTATAGTACCCAGGATATGATTGAGAAGTTCCCAAGACTTCAATATGAGTGACTTCATGTATTTTTTGGCATGGGGAATAAGTGATATTTCCAGAGGGAATTTAGAAAACATTGTCAAAGAATATAAATTCTTGAATAAGAAAATAAAGACCTTTAGTGTACAGGGGTTGATCTCTTCAACCGCTATTCATTGAATCAAGGGAGAGAGGAGAGAGACAGAGACAGAGAGAGAGACAGACAGAGACAAACAGAGAGACAGAGAGGAAGGATTATCTTTACATGGAAATATATTCTTATACAGATGTATGTATGCAGTATATATGAAGATATTACATAAACAAGGTTTCTTAACTTGGGGTCTCTGACTTTTTTAAAGGTGTTGATTACTGTAATTGGTTTCCCTTATCATTCTGTCTATATTTTATGAATTTAAAAACATTATTTTTGAAAAGAGAGTCCATAGGCTTCACCAGACTGCAAAGAGGTCCAACATCAAGAGGAGTTTACAAACCCTTAACATGAAGGGCAGTCAGTCAATCAATATAATTTATTAAGCTCCTACTATATGGTAGGTACTTTTCTAAGGTGAAAAATAATCCTTGTTTTTAAGGTATTCAGTCTAATGGGGAGATGAAATGCAAAAAAAAATACAACTATGTACAAACCAGCTATATAGAGAATAAATTTGAAATAATTAAGAGAGATTGGGAAAGGCTTGTAGAAGATGGGATTTTAGATGGATATTGAAGGAATTCAGAAAAGCCAGGAGAAGGGTGAGCATTCCAAGCATGGGAGACCTCAAGTGAAAATGACTACAATGTGAAGAAAAAGTGTCATGTGTGAGGAAGAACAAAGAAATCAGTGTCACTGGGTTACAGAGTACTTGGGAGAAGTAAGGTGTGAGAAGACTGGAAGGTATGGCAGGCAGAGGGATGGTTATGAAGGGCTTTGAATGCCATATGAAAGATTTTATATTTGATCCTGGAGGTGAAAAGAAACCATTAGAGTTGATTGAGTAGGGGAGTCATATGCACTATAAGAAGATCACCTTTAAAGCTGAGTAGATGATGGACTGGAGTGGGGTTAGACTTGTGTCAGGCAGACCAACCAACCAGCTCTTTCAGTAGCCCATGGATGAGTTAATGAGAGCCTTCACCAGCATGGTGGCAGTGTCAGTGGAGAGGACATATGTAAGATATATTGTGAAAGTTAATGATAGGCCATGGCAACAGATTGGATATTGTAGATGAGATTGAAGAGTTGTGGATGAGACTTAGGTTGTGAGTCTAGGTGACTGGAAGGATGGTGGTGTCCTCAATAGGGCTCCTGGGAAAAGGGGAAGCTACTGGGGGAAAAGAAGCTTTCAATTTTGAACATGTTGAATATAATAAGATGTCTGAAGGACATCCAGTTGAGATGTTCAGTGGGCATAGAGATGTGTATCTGGAGGGTCAGTAGACATGGGTAGACTGTATATGTAGCTTTAAGAATAATTAGCACAAAGGTGACAATTGAATTAATGAGAACTGAGAGGTTATTAGGTTAAATAAGTTAGATAGAGAGGAGAAGAGGAACCAGGAGAGAGCTGTATGGGACACCCAAGGTTTGCATACATGACCTTAATAAAGATCAGTGAAGGAGACCAAGCATTGGTTACTTAGCCAAGAAGAGAATCCTAAGAGAGTAGCATCACAAAAACCTAGAGAAAAGAAAGTATTAATGAAAAGAGTATGATCAACAGTGTCAAAGGCTTCAAAGAAATGAAGACCAATGAGATTGAGAAAGGACAATTTGATTTGGAAATTAAGAGATTGTTATTAACTTTGGAGAGAGGAGTTTCAGTTTAATGATGAGGCTGGAACCCAGACCATAGAGAGAGTGAGAGTAAAGGAAGTGGAGGTACCTATTTTAGATAGTCTTCTCAAGCAGTTTAGCCAAAAAAAGGAGAAAAATATGGGGTGACAGTCAGGCTGGAAGACTGATGATGGCCAAAGTTATACTTAGAAGATTGATTAGAAATTAAGGAACAGAACCAGAAGAAAGGCATCCTTTCGAAAAGGGAAGAGAGAGTATCCCAGTATGTGGGATTTGGCAGTATCAAAATTTATAGAGAAATAATGGAAAAATGGCAATAAAAAGAACCTCAGGGATTTTGACAGTTACGAAATCATGAAATTTTTAAGACCATAGTTTCAATTGTGGTGATCAAGAATATATACCAGATGGGGAGTGTTTTGCAGTTGTGTGACAAAATGGAAGCTCATATATAGATGTGTCTTTCTAGGAGCTGTACAGTGAAAGGCTGAAAAAGACACAGGATTATAGCTTGAGGTGATGACAGGACTGAGCTATGGGTTTTTAGGGAGAGGAGAGATCAAGGCAAAAACAAAGGAGCTAATAGATAGAAACAGAATGAAGATGAGAAAAAGAATGAGCAGAGCACAAAGCCCCTAGAAGTGATAAGTATTAAAGGAATTTAAGAAGCAGCTAAAGAGGTTAGGTTTTGGCAAGAAGAGCTACATCTTTATCTGAGGCTAGAGAAAAGAAGTGTGAAGACACAGAGGGATTTAGAGATATGCAGTACAGAAGAAAAGGGAGCTTCCCAAGTATTTTCCATTCAGTCATTCAGCAAGCATTTGTTAAGCATTATGTACCAGAAGGCTGCTAGGTGGCTCAATGGATAAAGCTGGGCCTGGAGTCAAGAAAACCTGAATTCAAATCTGGCCTCAGACAGTTACTGGCTATGTGACCCTGGGGAAGTTATTTATACTCTGTTTTGCCTTAATCCACTTGGGAAGGAAATGGCATACCACTCCAGTTACTTTGCTGAGAAAATCCCATGGAGAGTATTGGTGGGCTATGGTCCATGGGGTCTGGAAGAGTTGGACACAACTGAATGGACAAGAGTTAATGGACCAGGAACTATAGCAAATGTTGGGGATATAAAGAAAGGGCAAAGGTAGTCCCTGTTCTCAAGGAACTCATCATAAAAACAATTGTGAATAATAAAGATATATACAGAATAAATCTCAGAGAGAAAGGCTTCTTATAGTAGATGGGGGTTTAGTTTGGACTTGAAGGAAGCCAAGGATGACAGGAGTCAGAACTGAAGAGTATCCCCAGTAGGGGGACACCAGTGAAATTGAAAATTGTGTCCCCAAATTCAATCTGAGACTGTTTCCAAGGGCAGTGAATCTGAGTGGGCTGAGGGGCAGAACTGGGAATTGTTTTGAGATATATCAGCTGTGTAAAGAACACTTTGATCTGTTCAATAATACCTTTATGATAAAATCTATTTATTCTCAGAAGATATATTAACTATACGCCCCTTCCTTCTTTTCATTTGATATGATACAGCTGCTGTCAGCTTTGATACCTTAATGTAAGGTCTTCTACCCTGTGTATTGTTTCCTTCTTTAGTGAGCAGAAAGATGTTGAAAACAAGGCATCTGCAACAGGTGTTGTTAGATTGAAGGGTGTGAATGTCTATGTGCACACATACACGTATGTGTGTAAATGTAAGCGTAATGAAAGTCTTTTCTAATGAAACAAAGAAAATGAAATAGCCTTTTTATTTAAAAAGTGATATGAAATCTAACTGTGAATTGATTTTTCTTCCTTATCATATTTAATATGCAAGTCTGACACTAACAGAGCAAAGCCTAGAGGCAGCATCAGGTTATCTCATAAATAATGCTTTGACCTTTGACCTTTAGTATCAGAAATAAGTATCTACAAGTAGAGTTGGTCATAGCTCTGCCTAGCACACCTCAGGGAGTTGATCAGGACAGATGAATAAATCTCAAACAAGAAGAGAGAAAGCCTTATTTCTTAATATGTAAATGAAAGATGAACTTCACAGATAAGCTCATAGAAATGATCTCACAATTTTTATGCAGTTATAGCCAAAAACTGGAGGGGAAAGTAAGTGTTAATAGGAGAATATTTGGCTGATACACCTAGGGTTCCTCCCTGAATGAGTTTAAGAAACCATCACCCTGGGTTCTAACTAAGGGAGTGCCAGTTAGCTCCTACTGGCCCCTGATTATTAAAATTTCAGTGCATTTACACCTTGGAAATTCGCAAATGCAACAAATCAAGTCTTGTTTTTTTGTTTTGTTTTTTTTGATTGTCTAGACTTGAGAGCAATGGAGAAAAATGTTAATAATGCAGGTTAAACAGTGTGTCATGCTGAACAATTTTTTTTTTTGGTTTGAGAGCCATTTGTTAAATATTTATCAGCAAACTCCTGTATATTTCCTTACAACTTATTTGCTGCTGCCTTGAAATGTTTGGCCATCCCCTGTGCTAGACATCAATGTTTTGATTCTGATTCCTCTGCTATTACAAACATTGCTCTAGGAAGGCATTTGAGGTTTAGTATTGTTCCTCTGGCCAGCTAGAAACTCCTGGGACCTTGAGGAGTTTATGGATACAGTACTCTGCTGGGCTAATTCTCACTCCACAGAAGAGACAGAATTGTCCTCAAGCCATTTCAATTTAGCTTAACAAATATTCATTAAGGGCCTATTATATGTAACACATCATGCTAGGCTCTGGAGAAAAAGGCTATCTAAGAGCTAAAAACAAGCTGGTGTGCTTTTGGAAAAGTTCTTAGTTCAACAGAAACAAGCAAGTCACTTCTGAAAATTGAGAATAAAATAGCTGTTCTCATTTATAAAGTGCTTTAAGTAGCCTCCTCTCAAAAACTTAATGAGATTGATAAAGTATTCTTATTTTTTTTTCCAGGGCAATGGGGGTTAAGTGATTTGCCCAGGGTCACACAGCTAGTATTGTCAAGTGTCTGAGGCCGAATTTGAACTGAGGTACTCCTGAATCCAGGGCCGGTGCTTTATCCACTGCACCACCTAGCTGCCCCCAAGTATTCTTATTTAGAACTCTGGCAGTACAGAAAAATGGGAGAAGAGGGGTTTGGGCTGGGAGACAATTCTTCTTGGAGAGAAGCTGGTGCTATGGCATCAGAGAAAGCAAATTAGTTCTTGCTAGAACAGCCATTGTCATTGTTAGTGGCAAGTAGGTGAAACTTCAGCAACGGATTAGAGGAAGGTCATGTAGAGGATTATAGTAGAGAATTCTTTCTCCCTTAGTCAGTAGGCATAGTGGCTGAGGGATGTCTTCTTTTTCCCTCCTCATGGTTACTAATTTTTGGTCTATCTCAGACCCCACACAGCCACCATCTCAAATTCTCTCTCTCCAGGGAGCTATCACCTTAGTCCCTAGCCACTTAAAAGAAGGACTAAAAAAACATTCCTATAAAACCTCTATCTGATTGCCTTGTTGTGTATTCATCTGTAAAATAATAGCTTACATTTACATAATACCTACTACATACCAGGCATTATTCCAAAATCTTCATAAATAATATCTCATTTGATTCTCATAAGAACTCTATGAGGAAGTTGTTATTATGATCCCCATTTTAAAATTGAGAAAACTGAGGAAAATAGAGATTGTGACTTGCCTAAGGTCACACAGTTATAGGCTGAATTTGAACTCATGTTTAAGAGACACCAAGCCTAGCATTTGATCCACTGTGCCACCTAGCTGTGTATAATGATACCCTACTTTCCAGGGCTGTCATAAAGATCAAATAAGCTAACTATTATATAAAGAGTTCTGCAAACTTTAAAGTGCTATCTAATTTGTTTACCTATTATGGATATTCGGCAAAGACATTTGTGTCTGGCATGGGGGATGTTCTGTGTAAAGCCCAAATGGAAGAAGCATCCCTTATAAACAAGTCGTCCTCCAAATGCTCCTATTCATGAAGTTTATTGACTTCCAACATGTTCAGTGTTGCTGCTTTGGAGGATTTATGGGAAAGCTTAGGCAATAGTCACACAAGATGAAAAGGTACAAATATGCCAAAATCTGTATTGTTGGTGGGATTATCAACTGTGATGAGACCACAGGTCTATTGAAATAGGGCATATAAAATGTAGAAAACTATGCTATATTAATCAACTTAGGATTCTAGTCCCTGCTATTAGGTCCAGCCACAATGTTATTCTTCCTGGTCCTCTCAGAGCAGGAAGGGAAGAAAAGATCCAGGAGAGGTACTAAGGCGACTCATAAAGATCCTGGGTAACTTGCTAACAAACAGTGTTATGGTAGGGATTCTATGAGTCAGAGAAGGAAAGTACATTATTGGCATCAGGGACAACTTGTGTAGAGGAACAGAGCAGGGAGAGAGGAGTATTACATAGGAAGTTCAACAGTGTGAAATTAACCACAGTGTGAAATTTGTGAAGAAGAGTAATGTGCAATAAATCTGTATAGGGTCTCAAGAACCTGAGAGCCAGGTAGTCAATGGCAGTACCTTTGTTTGAGACACAGAACTGAAGAAGATCCATCCAAATACACATATATGCCCTCTCATGTTTCCAGCTCTCTTTGCTTCTGTGTTAGAACATTCTCCATGTTATGTTTACTGCCTTATAATTTAGATGTATTTCATTTATTGTTTCGTTTTACAACAAAGGCTAGTCAAGACGTGAGTTACAATGATAGAAATAATACATCAAAATAAAGTTTCTGTGACAGTAATGTAATATAAGTATCCTTGAGTTGTTAAATGCAGGGAGCATTTAGTGATTGCATTAATATAGTTCATTGTGAATCAAAGCATCACTTATTGGAAGAGCTCAATTTCCCTTAGTGGAATGACTGTGCAATTACATGGTGCCACCTATGTAAGTCCCAGCAGGAAAACCAGAGTCCTCTTCTTTGTTCTTTCTAAATGGCACAGACTCCCATTAACATTGACTCTGCCCATGATTCTGAAGCAGCCTGTGGAGAGCATCAAAGTCTTCAGTACTGCCTTTTGTCAACTATCAAACCAATTCCCTTTAAACCAGGCCATTTAACATGTTTAAAGTTTGAAGTTGTTGGGTTCATTCACAAGAACTGGGGGGAAAATGATTTGAAAAAGATTATGTCTGTATGCCTAGTTACAAGGTGGGCGATATGGAGTGGTAGGAAATTAGTGTGTAGTTAGTGAGTTTCATCCTGTTCTTCATACGTTTAGATGTTATGTTCGCCTTGTTTTCATCATCAAAGAAGAAGTTTTCCATTGCTGACATGCAAAAACAGTCCTTGACCTTGGTTACCTGTTATTTGCTGGAACAAATATAAAATGCTGTTAGACATTCAAAACCCTTCCTACTTTACCTGGCTTCTTATTCCTTATTTTTCCCCATTTATTCTATGGTCAAACTATATTACTTGCTTTTCTGAGCATTTCTCCATCCATCTCTTTAGTTTCATTGGTCCCTTTAAAACTCAGCTCACATCTTTCCTTCAGTAAGAGTTTTTATTGGTTCTTATTCCTCATGTATTCCCTCTGAGAATGCCTTTCATTATACTATATATTTAAAAGGAATTTGCATCTTGTCTCATTCATCAAAATGTGAGCTTCTAGATGGCAAGTACCATGTTTTTGTCTCCTTCCTTTTTTTTGTTTCCCCAGGGTTCAGTACTGTGTCTGGCACATAATAAACATTGATTAATGATTGTTGATTACTGAGTGGTCTGTTATAAAGAAATGCAAAAGGAAGTTAATTCCCTTTAAACACAGTTTTCTAAATACTCAGTAAATAGCTGTTTACTTTTAATATAAGAGAATAAGCATACAACACATATGTGTATATATACGTCTATCTTTTAGGTATGGACACAAACATGCAAATATGTGTTTGAGTGATATTCCTAGAATGATTCTATCTCAGAGATCACTTAAGCTAATTCCCCACTTGGCACTTGAGGAAACCCCCAGAATGATCATGACTTATTGAATTTCTATCAAACAAATTGGTCAGGATTCTAACCCAAGACCTCTGACACCAAAGCTGGTATGTTTTCATTGTAACAGGCTCTGTTTTTGCATGTATTTAAGACTCTCAATGATCTTTATTCAAAGTACCTTTCTATTTTTTTAAATCTTATATTTGTTCCATGTACTATTCTATACTCCAGTCAAACTGGTCAACTTTGAATCCATCCTGCCTTTGAATGTTCTCTTCCCAGTAGCTCTCCTACTCTTTCCTCTGCCCCCATGTTCACCTGCTGAATTCCTACCTGTCCTTTAAAACTCAGCTCCAGTTTCACCCACTGATAATGGCCCATCCAGTCCTCAGAAGCAGAAACACTTTTCTCTCTCTCTGAACTTTCATAGATCATACTTTGCACTATTCAAGTGCTCATCACAGTCTAATTTTCAGTATAGGTATTTGTGGATATTTCCTGTTTCTTCAATGTGATTATATGCTCCTTGTAGTCATACACACACACACACACACACACACACACACACACACACACTTACATCTTTGTATCATCAGAGTCTAGCACAATGGCTTGCATATAATCAATTATTTATTAGAGAAATAATTAGTAATAGTCAATTATTATCAAGGGAATCCAGGTTTGTTTGCTTTTTCCCCTTTCTATTTCCTCTTTTAGTTCTTAAGTTAAGGCAGTCTCTGAAGGGCAGAGCTGATGATGAGATTGGGTTTAATCTTGGGAGAGACCCTACCCAACTGGGAAAGCTTAGCTCTGATTAAAGGGCAAAGACCATCTTATCCCATTTGATCCTCATGATAACCTTGTGAAGGAGCTGCTCTTATTATTACCCACAGAAACTATTTAAGTTTTTCACTGTTATTTTGTGAATTATTGAAACAGACTTGTGTTCTCCTTATACTAGTAACTAATGTTACTTCATTTATACACAAATACAAACTGACTTGAATATTCCAAATACTCTATTTTAGGATAGTAAGAGTGGTGATGGTATGTGTTTGGGGTACAGGGAAAAGTGTAATTAAATTCTGGATGATTAGGTAAATATATCCTCAAGAAGTTTGCAAATGTATCTCCATCTTTACTACCAAGGACTAACTTTCTGGAACATTCTGTCTGCAATGTTCAATAACTCCAGTGCTTTATTGTTCAGTGACAAATTAGATAAAAATAAAGCACTGTGCTTGAATGGCTCCCACCAAAATTTTTGGAAGCAACTCAAGAGTAAATTGTTAAATAGTTGGCAAAAATATCTAATAACACTACAAATGGCCACCCTGTCAGAGGCCTGGTATATTGCTAATGTAAATCTTCCCCATGAGCAAATCTCCACAGAAAACTCTAGAAACTGCATATTATAGACTTCCTTTTGTATATTTTGCCAGTTGATGGAATCTATAATATGGGATAGGACTGTTGAAAATATAAGTAAATATTTCCTAACTGAAGGAAAGGCTTCTGTGAGGGGGGAAAAAACAGTCAGGCTTTATTCAATTATGATCAGTCCTTGACGGAAAAATAATAATGTGGGCAAGTGGGAACCAATAAGTGTAATTTATTTACATTTTACCAAAATCTTTGAAAAGATTCCATAATAAGAGTTGTGTTTAAAAATAAAAGATCACAGGCATGGAGAAATATTTTATTGTGGTTACATTACCATTTCTATAGATTTAGGCTGAAACTTCTCTATAACTTCCTTAGTAGAGTTGCTAAGGTAAAAAACATTCTTCACTCCATGGAGAGAAGATGAACACCTACAAACTTAGCCAAATGACTTTGAAGGACTTAAAAAATACTGATCAACAAAGTGATCAATCATGATTCTAGAGGACCAATAATGAAGACCACTACCCCATTCCTAACAGAGAGGTGATGGGCTAAATATACAGAATGAGACACATATTTGGACATGACCAATATAGGAATTTGCTTTACTTAATTATGTTTATTTGTTATAGGCCTGTCAGTTACTCTCAACCTGATTTTAGCTGGGTGTGGCCACTGTACATGCTATAGCTTCTTAGAGCCACAGGTGAGAGTTGAGTGGCAGGTAGACACCAAAGGTGAATGAGCAGCCCTAAAAAGAGCTCAGCAAGCCCTCACACAAGAGGTGCTAGTCCTTTTCAAATACCCCATACACCTTCAATCCTCCAACTCCTCAATGAATTAGGGGAATGTCCACTCCATGCATGTGAAACTTTCCCTAGCAGACTGAGGGAATAAGAACAATTTGTTCCAATGGCTATGAAGTCAGCTGAAGCAGGCTCTGTGGAGGGCTTAGAGTTTGGTCAGACATTGAAAATGTCAAGGTTATCCACTGTACCTTGAGGGGCCATCACCAGAGAGAGTGAGGTTGACCACTTTGTGCTACTCTGCCTCACTTAAAATCTAATTCACACTCAAATCAAGACATAATCTGTGATATCACTAGTCTTCTTTGAAAGAAGGATAAATACAAATGTTTGCTATAAGAGTTTCAGTTTTCTTTTTTTTCCTAGTGTGGGGGAGATGGAGAGAAAAGAAATTATTATTAAATTAAAAAATAAAATTTAGTTGAAAAAGTAGCCTACTTCTCAGACAACAGACATATATCTGTTACCAGTCCAAAAGACCTGAATTTACATTCTATCGGAATAGCCTTTGAAAACTCCTTTATATTCCAGGACAAGGCATCTGATTAAATTTTCATGTAAATTATTTAGAATAATAACTGTAATTTGTAAGTTAAATTTAAATGAACAAACATTTATCAAGAACTTACTTTGTACATGACACTGTGCTAGGTGCTAGGGATACAAAGATCAGACTTTTTTTTTTAAATCCCTGCCCTCAAGGCACAACCATTCTAATGTTTACAAATATCTAAGTCAGATAGTGAGATAGCAAACCAAATATAGAGATACCAAGAGATAAAGCATTAGTGGCTCTCACTGATCTATCTATATAATTATATGTAGCAGGTGAGCTTCAAATGGGGAGCTGTAAAATAATCCAATAAGGGATAAGTAATCTAAAGATGCAGCACAATGTAGTTGATAGAAAGCTGAGATTGTCATCTGGAAGACTAGATTCAGTACTTTCTGCGACTGAACAAATCTCCTTTCTATGCCTGAAGATTCTATGTTACAGAAAAGGTGCCAATCTGCAATGACAGTGGAGGTTCCTGACCAGGAACTTCATACATCAATGTAATCAAATGTCCAGTTTAAAAAAATAATAATCTAAGCTCTTCTTATTGGACAAAAATTCTGACCTATCATTTCAGACTAATGCAAAGGTACCTGGATGTCTCAGGAGGCTGTTGTCTAAGATAGTCCAGTTACTATATGCCTTGGTTAAACAGCTAGTTTGCTCTTTTGTCAAAAAAGATATAATTTGGGGGCAGCTAGGTGGCACAGTGGATAAAGCACAGTTCCTGGATTCAGGAGGACCTGAGTTCAAATATGGCCTCAGACACTTGACACTTACTAGCTGTGTGACCCTGGGTAAGTCACTTAACCTTCATTGCCCCGCAAAAAAAAAAAAAAAAAAGATATAATTTCTGAGCACAATCAAGAAAAAGTTTGCCTTTTAGGCATGTGGCACATGTCTATAATCCTTGCTCCCAGAAGGTCTGTTTTGCAGGTTGCTTGGGTTGAGGAGTTCTAAAATGCAGTGGGTTATGCAGGTTAAATGTCCTTACTAAGTTTGGCTTCAATATAGCAAGGCTCTGGGAGTAGGGAATAACCAGGGTGCCTAAAAAGAGACAAACCAACTGAGGTTGGAAACTGTGTTGAAACTCGTGCTGATCAGTAATGGAAACAGACCTTTGAATAGCACCTGCATTTCCAGCTTTTGGTGCAATCCAGTCTTTAAAAAAAAAGTTAAATTTTTAAAAAGAAAGATATTGGCTATAAGACAAAGTATATATAAAGGTACAAAACTGTGACTCATCTGAACCTGAAAAACTTACTGTTATTCCCATTTTTATACTGCCACAACAGGATAATGTTACAAAAGGGCACGATGTGACATTTAATCTTTTAATTTACATTTTTAAACTTTTCAGTTCCAAATTACTACTCCCCTCTATACTCCTTTCCCCACCTATCAAGAAAACAAGAAATATGATACTCGTTATACATATGAAATCATGAAAAACATATTTCAGGTTTTGATAAAAGGAAAAGCTAAAACAAAACCAGAAAACTTCAGTTTCCTGAAATTTCCTTGGACCAACAAAGGCTGAAGGGGAGAGAGAGCTAAAATGAATATTAATGAAATAATACAGTACATGAAGAGTTATGGACATGGATTTATTTAGGAACTGTCAGAATATACAAATTAGAGGAATTCTACTCGAAGAGTTCATATTAACACTGTGGTAAAAATTATTTGTGGTAAAGAGATATATCAGAAGTTTTAGCTGAATCATTTGAGAGATTGCACATGCTACTGAAGCGGCTTTTGAAGGAACTCCTTTTTTGGGGAGGAGAACTCGAGGAACTTCCGGACCGGACTCAAAAGTGAGGGCAGTGAGGGCTCTCTCTGGCGGTGAATTTAGCAGCGACAGAGCGGGATTGAAAGGAGTGCACGTGGTTTGGTGTTCCGTCTTTTCAGAGATTCATGGTCTGGCAGGCAGTTTGGGATTCAGTGAGTTTTATAAAGGAATAGACTAAGCTTAGATCTAAGATTATTCATTTGTATTTCTCCTTCCTTATTTCCCTAATTGGTTTCAACTCTTGTTGTCTAATTAATTCCCAAGCAATAAAATAAAAAAAAAAAAACTGATCCATCATTAAAGCTCAGTGGCTCCTTTTTCTTAAGGAAAGTTAAAGGGGGGACATTAATGTTCTGTATATCTAATTTTGCTTTCACAACACAAACAAAAAGTTTGTTTTTTTAATGTAGTATACAGAAAATTTCCAAAGTTTTTTACTTCAAGAAATTAAATTATGATAAATTCATGTTTTGAGGGGTTGGTATAGGAGTGGAGTTTCACTGGTATAGGGAATTACAGAGATAAAAATTCCTTCTAGCATTTCTGAAAGGTACCTGAAGGACAAAGTTGAATAAATTGCCCATAGTCAAACAGCTAGCATGTGTAAAAGGTTAGATTCACAAGCATATCTCTGTTAATGAGGCCAGGTCTCTATACTGACACAACTTCTACAATTCATGGAAAATAGTAATATAATTAATGATTAAGGGCAGTCCCCTTCTCTTCTAATGTTGATACTAAGAGTTATCCATTTCCTCCCTCAAAACTTCTCTTAGTGTTTTAACACCAGAATGCTAACCCAAAGAGACTAAGATTATGACTAAAATCTAGAACTTTATAGTCTTAAGAATGACTAGAAAACTGTTTTGTTTTGAGTATTTTGTTCCTCATAGGAATAAGTCTAGAATGAATGTTTTTAGTTAATCTAGAGATGAGGAAAACTAGCCTGAATCCTCTCAGCATTTTACATTGACCTACTTTTTATTGGATTGCCAGTGAATGAGGAAGAGAGGAAAGGATGAGGGAGGTTATAGAATCCAATGCTAGTCTGACTTTTATTCTTTCTCTTTTTTCCTACTAAGAAATAATCATAGATATTTATATTCATTAGTTTAAAACAGAGTATGTTAGTGAAAATATGGAAGTTACCTATAAATGATCCTGAGTCATTAGTAAATATCATTCCTAAATTTCCATTCTCTAGTCATATTCTCAGTCTAATGATTATGATACAAGGATAAATAGAAAGATGCATAAAAATCAGTTTATTCAAGAGTGTAAAATTTTCTTTAAATAATAAACTGTGACAGTTCAAACTAAATGTGTGGTCACCCTACCTATCCCCTGTGTGGGGAAAGCTAACTAGGACAACAGTTTAACAGTTTAGGTATTAAACATTTATTAAAATATATTAGAGTATTCGAGGTTAACAAAGAGAACAATTGTCTCTGAAAGAATAGGAAAACCTAACTATACTGGTTCAGGTGCCAACCCCACGAGTTTCTGACCAC
This sequence comes from Dromiciops gliroides, assembly GCF_019393635.1. Taxonomy (NCBI): domain Eukaryota; kingdom Metazoa; phylum Chordata; class Mammalia; order Microbiotheria; family Microbiotheriidae; genus Dromiciops; species Dromiciops gliroides. The sequence goes on from NC_057864.1 coordinate 137,501,325, forward strand.
CAACTGACAAAACCAACTGCATTACATACTGCTTCAAGCTAATTGGTTGAGGGTGATCTCATGCTCACTCAGCAGGGGGGCCCCTGATAATAATACTCTCACAATACACAAACTAAGATAATATGTTAAGTGATTGACGTGTCATATAATGTAATATGTTTCTATGGATTCTTCTTTTTTAAATAGTATATTTTTTCTAATGACATGTAAAAACAATATCCAACATTCATTTTTATAAGATTTTGAAAAATTTCTCCTTCCTTACTGTTCCCACTTCCCAAGACAGCAAGAAATTTGATGACTATTCTTCTTTTAACCAATGAAAGTTAAGATATCAATGGCATATTTGGATTCCTCAGGATAAATTTGAGAAGGTAAAAGCAGTCATATTTTCTTAGTATGACTTCTTGTATAATTAAAAATGAATTATTTTCCCCAAGAACTCAAATAATTTTATGACTATGCTATTACCCTTTCTTCCATCTAGGGTTGGGAGTTATGATTGCACAGTTTATTCTGTATATATTTTGTTTGTTCTTCTTTGTTATCAAAGAGGACCATAACATTGGGGTGATGTCATGACTTGCAGTGAACTGGATTTTAAGTGAGGTAGAGCTGTGCAAAGTCACCAGCCTCACTGTCTCCTCCAGAACCATCTAGTTCCAATGGCAAGATATGTATCAGGATGACTGGAGATGCCCCTGGATGGCAATTGGGGTTAAGCGTCTTGCCCAGGGTCACATAGCTAGTAAATGTCTAAAGTGAGATTTGAACTCAGGTCCTTCCAACTTCAGGACCAGTGTTCTTTCCCCTGTGCTCAGTTGCCCTTCTTGTTTGTATGTACATAGTTGTTTACATGTAGTCTCCTCCATTATATTGTTAACTCTTCTAAAGCAGGGACTACGTTTTGTTTTTCTTTGAAATCTCAGAATTTAAGAATCCCTTGTACATAGTATATACTTAATAAATGCTAATTGACTTGACTGAAATACATGCAAATTTTCTATATACATATATATTATAATGTGATGAAATAATGGGATTTAGCAGATACTCAAAGACCCACCTGGAGATTAATCAAGACTGATTAAATCAAGTGAGAGTGATTGACTGCTGATTAAGCCTACTTCAAGTTAATTGGATTGTATCAAGTTAATTGGATTGTGATCATACCTGGCTATCCCTTAAGAAGGTGTAATTCTCAGAAACTAGACTGTGAACTCAACTTGAGAACACCTTCAAAGACAATGGATTTGGATGATGCCAACCAATAACCTTGAAGCAGTGTGTAAGGACCGCCTCTGTTCCAGATCTATAAATAAGCTTCCAAAAACAGCTTGGAAAGGAGTAGTTTTTTTTTTTTTTTTTACCGGCTTGGCGGGACTCCTGGCGGCGCGGCACAGACGGTCTGACTCACTCCAAAGGTGGCCTAAATCGGTTTGGTGAGTTTTTTATAAGAATATAGACTAAGCTTAGATTTAAGACGATTTGTACTGTATTTCTATTTTCCTATCCTTCTAATCAACAACACCTTGTATACAATAAAGGCTCTATCTAGAAAACCAGAAGCTTCTTCCATTTACTAGTCTGGGAGATAAATTAAGGGAAGGGTTAAGTAGGGGAGATTTATGATCTAATATCCAATTTTAAATCTCACAATATATAATTACTCTGAATTATCAATTTGGCAACCATGTCACTCACAAAAGGAAATCATGTTAGTCTCTCATGACCTGTGCTTTATAAAGTCCTATTGACAAACTATCACTTTAATATGTTCTAGAATATTTCTAGGAATTGAAGTAAAGCTCATTGGTCTATAGTTTGTAAACAAACTTCTCTTCAGTTTTGTGGAAATTACAACCAAATTTATCCTTTTCATTATGCTGTATCTCTTGGAGTCCCTAGAATATTTTAAGATCACTGAAAATGGTTTATCCATCATTGAACCAGTATATTTTTTAATACTCAAGAATATAGTTTCTCTAGGCCTGCTGTCTTTTCCTCAAGAGAGGCAGATGAATGATATCTTATTTTTCCTTTGTTATCATATAGATAACAAAGCATTGAAGTGAACAATTTGTCAAACTTGCTCTTCTGTGAGTACATATGAGTCTGTAGTGCCAGCTATACTGGATACCACCCTCTTGTTTCCCTGGAATTCCCTTCACATAGAGCTCTTGTTGCCGTTGTCTCCTTAATTATCTTCCTTAGCCACAACTGAACCTGCATAATAGCAAACAATCATTATCCTTTTATAAAATTCATATGATATTTTAACAAGCATCAGAGACCTAGAATCAGTCTGCTAATTTACTTATAAGTGAAAGCAAAACAAGGTCTTGCTTAAACTAATGAATTATTAGGCTCTGTAATAGAAGTGTAAACAGGGCTTTTATTTATGAGTTTGTTCATTAGTCCTTGAAGGTTCTGAGCCTCTAGCTACATCTGTATAGGACAATTTAAGTGAATGTAGTAGGCACATGTACTCTGTACTAAATGTAGCATAAATGTCTATATTTTGGGCAAAAGTTTTGATGTCTTATAGATACTTAGTTCGTTTGAGGAATATGAGATTCAATATAACTCAATAAATGATGACTGACTGAATTTGGCTTGTGAGCACAAAAAGTCTAATCCCATTGTGGATATCTCAGACATAAAATAAAATCCTTTATACTTCCTCTTCTTGGTGACAGAATTTTGTCCATCTCAAACTTCTGTTCTTATGTATTACTTTGGAAATTTCCCCATTGAAATTGATCTAATGTCATTCTTCAGGGAAGTATTCTTCTAAGTTTAAAAGTCAATTAATAGGGGCAGCTAGGTGGCACAGTGGATAGAGCACCGGCCCTGGAGTCAGGAGTACCTGAGTTCAAATCCGGCCTCAGACACTTAACACTTACTAGCTGTGTGACCCTGGGCAAGTCACTTAACCCCAATTGCCTCACTAAAAAAAAAAAAAAAGTTGATTAATGTTTATCCTCTGTGTGTGTGTGTGTGTGTGTGTGTGTGTGTGTATGTGTGTGTGAGTGATTTGGGGGCCCATTTGTATCACTCAAAAGTTTTGGTTTGTTTTATTGCCTTCAAACTTGACAGGTGCATAATTACAAATGAGGTGTAAAATGGCTTTCTGAGCTTGATCATGAATTTGCAGTGAAAACATTGAAAAATGACATACTGAATATGTTGAAAAAATTTTACAGACCAGTAAGCTACTGCCTGTTCAGTGATGTGCACCTCAGTTGTTGACTCAAGAGAAAAGCATGTTTTTTGGAAGGCATAATCAAAACTAGCTGCATTGCTATTTAATAAATTTAAAGCTTGTTTTTCATTCATTCAATTAAAAATCAACAAAGCAATTAAAATTATTTAAATCCTTATGGAGTGGAAGTTAAAAGAAATATAGGACTCATTCTAAAGGGATTTACAATTTAGTAGATAAACTAATTCAATGAATATTGTTTCCATGTAATGGAAGTTCAAACAGTGCACTTCTACGGTCTAGAAAGTTAGCAGTATAATTCAGGAAGTCTTCTTAGAGACTAAGGAACCAAGGTTAAATTTTGCCCACTAGCTATGAAAAATCATTTAAGACATAAAAGTAATGTGTGTTTACTTCCTTTGAGTTCTTATTTTATACTTAAATATTTCACTGGATCTGGGGCCTCATTAATGTTGAGTATTCTTCCCGGTGTTGTAGATTGTTCCCCATCCACATTCTTTTGCCACTTATTTAGTTATATTTTAAAATTATATATTTTAGCTATGATACCTTTTATACTGCTTCTTCAGCATTATACCTTGTTTGTGATGAGTTGCAGCCTAACGACGCCTAGCATAGGCCTTTCTAATGACCATGAGGAGACATGCAGCCATGTAACCTCCCCAGAAGAATATGTTGATGTTAATAAAAAGTGTTATTTGATAGTAAAAAACATTGGTGTTCAGGATATCTTTTAACAAATTGTTTAATCATTTTTTCATTAGGAAAAAAAAGTCAAGTTATGTAAGTTTAAGAAAGTTCAGGTTGCTGCAGATTTAGTTAGACAATTTTCATCATTTAAGGTGTTCTTGTTGAAGTATATGTGTATACATATATGTCTGTGTATTCTATATGTATATATTTGCACATACATATATATGATAGGTGACTTAGGCATGTGCACACATAGACATACACACGTCGTCTATCTAATTCAAAATAATCAGCCAAAATTTAGTTCAGTTATTAGTGAAAATTGTAGCATTTCATTGTGCTTGTGGGATATCTTCAATTCCAAAGCAGAATTCAAAAAAAAGCCAGGGGTTCCTGGGTAACATGTCAATCACATGGGAAAAATTCATTATATCAACAAAATTTAACCCTTTATGGTGATGCAGTGAAGTTAATTAATATTTCATAGGCCCTCCATTTTCTTACTGTCAAATGACTCTTTATGATAATATAATAAGGTCAAACACTTTACAGCCTTCAGAAGTAGTCTTTCCGGCTATTTTAGAATTCTTAAAGGTACTGGTATGAGTAAATAGTGATAGGCCACAATTTTGAGGGATTTAGAGGAGATGTAATCAACAAGATTTGGCAATTGATTAGATTGGGGTTGGGGGGGAAAGTGAAGAGTCAAGTCTAGTGACTAAGGTTGTGACTGTGAGTCACTAGAAGAATCAGGATTCCTTCAACAGTGGTAGGGAAGTAAGGAGAAGGAATGAGCTTAGGATAGAAAGATGAGTTCCATTTTAGACATATTGAATTTTAGGTGCTCATGGAATATCCAGGTAGAGATGTTCAGTAGGATGTTGGAGATGTGAGAACATGGCTCAGGAAAGAGATGAGGGCTGAATGTGTAGATTTAGGAGTCATCTGCATTCCTCGATTCAATGGGAACTGAACAGAGTACACAGTATGGCTATATACAGTATAGCCATAGATAGGTGATGGTAAATGGATGCTGATGCTCCAAAGGAGACTGAGAAAGATCAGTTGGCTTCATAAGAAGAGAACCACAGATTCAACACAGAGATGTACCCTGACTCTCTTATAGAAGGTAGGCTCAAACTCCTCAACTATATGTTATAGGATCACTAATCATTATGGAGTATGATGATTAAAATCCAGTGTGTGTGTCCTAAAATCCAATGTGTGTGTCCTTATCTGCCTCCCTCGCCCCCCCCCAGTATGGGGGAAACTAGTTAGGATTTAATTATTAATTCAGGAGCTTCAGCAACAGTTTAGGCATTAAGCATTTATTAAAGTATATTAGGGGTTAGCAAAGAGAGAGAGAAAGCCCCTTTCACCCAGCCAGTCACACTATCAAAGAAAAAGAGTCCCACTCAGTTCCCCTGGAAGTCCCCTGTAGAATAGGAAGAAGGGCAGTCTATGAATAGAGACAACTTCCAGGATGCCAATCTGACCTTAGAAACCTCAGAAAGGTCAAATGCTTTCTTGTCAGGGGGTGGAGGCCCCCAGTTCTCACACTACCCCCATGCTTCATGAAGGAACATCATTTCCTTACATGAAGTAATAACATTACAGATAGTAATGACTAACAAAGTAAAGGGAATGAAAAGAAAGAAAAGAAATTGAGCAATGCATTGACAAAAGCTAAAGGGGGCCCCTGGTTCTCACAGGAGTCTCTCTTGTCCCCAAATTCATCATCCTGTTCATCCTAATCCATTAACTGCCAATATCCAGGGAAAAACTGAAATTCATTTTAAAGATCTCAATACTTTGGCATAGAGAAGAAAAGCTATTTCACTAGGAATACTGAAAAATTGTAATATAGAATGGGTGAACCCAACTTTAATTTTTAAATTGAGAATTAAAATTGTAAGAAAACAATGTGGTCAATAGAGATTGAGAATGAGTTAATTCATAGGTAATATTGGGCTATTTGTGGTTTGGATAGGGAATGTATGTACATAGGCCTTTCTAACTTTATCAAATGGATTACTTCCCTACCCTCTGCAATTCTTCCCTACCCATGTCCCCACCTGTAGTCATTCATCATGAGCAGCAAAAAGCCTAAGGGAATAAATAGCCAAAGGCTTCTCAAGATTTCAAGCTAGATCATGGACACATTGTCAAAATCTCCCATCTGCCCTCCACCCTCTGCCGAAAAAGCACGTATACATCTAGGATTTTTGTTTGCATTTGTCATGGTAGAAAGTGTTGAAATTCTGGTAAACAGTTTCCATAATTTTATTTATATTTTGTTCTTTCAATAAGGATTTTCTGACCTAACTGCTGAACATTTAGACTAACTGCTTGACCTGTTTCCAGGGAAACAGTTGTAATACTTGTTACAGAGAGCTAAAAATTCCTCATAGTAAAAAAAGTGAATTTCTTCTAATTCTTTCCTTTCAAATGGTTTCCAATGGATACCCATTAGTGGACAGTCATTATTTAGCTAAACAGCATTACACATGTATATAAGAATATAGGGAAAGGATCAATTCATTTAGGCTAACTATTGCCCTGGAAGAGTCTGAAGAGGAACATTAATGTGTCAGCTTGATAAAGTAGCAAGAGAACTGAATTTGACGTCAGAGGAGGAAGTAAAGGGAACAAACATTTATTAAGCACCTACTATATGACAGGAACTGTGCTTTACATGTGTTATCTCATTTGATTCTCATAGCAATACTGGTATTTAGGTGCTAATATTATTCCCGTTTTACAGTTGAGCCACAGGCAAAAAAAAAAAAAAAAAGAGTTAAAGTGATTTGCCTAGGGTCACATTCAGTCTTTCTGATGCTGGGTCTTGAACTCTCATATATTGCATCACCTAGCTGCCTCTATGTCAGAAGACATGGCTTTGAATTCTGTCTCTTTTGCTTATTGCCTGTATGACCTGAGGTAAATTATTTTCTCTCTCTGGTCTTCAATTTCTACATTTGTAAAATGAGTGGCTTGGACTAGATAACCTCAAAGGTTCTTTCTGAATGTATGGTTTTATGAGCCTATAATCATACATTCAGAATTGCAGCCTGTGAAATAACTCACTTTAATTGGATTTTTTTTTAGCTTTATCATAAAATGATCATGTGACATGAAAATATTGCATGACATTGTCTCCTTAAAAGAGGATTTGAGAGCCCATTTAAGAAAACAGTTGACCAGTTGACTTATTAAACAGTTTGTCAGGAATATGTCCACTGAAATATTAGTCTGACATAGTATCATAGTTTAAGAATGATTCTGGATTCTTAACAGAGTATAAGTTGGGGGTCTAGAAATAGACCATACAGCTGTATGTCTGTGGATTAAACTAACTTCAGAAAAGATGGGTCCCCAAGTAATGTGTTGTTAGGGGAAGTTTTGAGCAGTCATAGTAGCTCATCAAGATTAATTACTTAAGCATGGAAAACTTAAAATCTGGATTAGTGGAGAGAGTGGAAACACCAATGATATCTATCTTTTGAAATATGGACAAGGAAAATTATGAACTTTCTAACCACTGGGCTACAGTGAAATCAATCAATACAAATACTCAAGGGTATTTTGTTTAGAAGGACTTTTCTATTATTTGTGCAAAATCTTTGGGACTTTTATATAGTAGCATTTTCTGGGGGACTAAAATTCCTTAAAGTTTAAAAAAAGAAATCAGATGGCCATGGATGAAAGACATCATACTCCAAACCAATTGTCTGCTTATCCTTTAATTAAAAAGTTATACTGATTCTGGAACTATATATATGTATGTATGTTTGTATGAGTGTAGGCAGGCGGGTTATGTATACATGAATGCATGTGTGTGTATACAAACATGGGCAAAATATTCTCCCATTTGAACTATAAATTTATGTCAGATTGCTACTGGATTAGCTAGTAGGTCAAAGTTTCCCTAAATTGTACCATTATATATAAATTGTACTAATTTATTAAATCTGACTGTATTATGAGAATGGTTCTTGATACTGTTTTGCCACAATTCCTGCAGATGCAAATTAAGAATACTTATATCATAGCTACTTTTTGTTGAAATAGCAAATTCATCAATCAGTAAGTATTCCCCATTGATATTTGCAAAACTTGGTTCTGCCACTATCACACAAAGCCACTTTAATTTTTGAAGATCCTACCATCTATTTTTTATTATGTTCCTTGCATCATCAGCAATGCTTGCTCACCAATTTTCCTCAAAATATACTCCTGCTCTTCTTCTTAGATGCTCACATTTACTTTAAATGTTTACTCAAGGGTTGACCTTCTACATGAAATCTTGCCTTATTCCCCCAAATGCTAACATCATCCCTCTCCCTTTCTCTTTATCTCGCATTTATTTTGAATATATTTTGTATATATGTTGTCTCTTCTGAAAGAATGTAAACTCCTTAAGGGCAGGAATTATTTTATTATTGTTTCCATATCCCTGGCACTTCTAGTAGTTGCCACATAATAGATACTTAAGAAATCTTGGTGGGTTATTTGAAATGATTATTTTCCTTACTTAGAAGTCACTTTCCAGCTTTTCTCAATGACCGTGTCCTGGCTCTCTGATTTTCCATTACAACCTGGTGACATCACTTTTCATTTTGATTACAATTCTAACACAATGGCCTCCCGTGTCATCAATCACCTAGACTTACATAACCACCAATCTCAACTCTTCCTCAGCCATCAGGAGGGAGTGATTACACCATAGGCCTTACTATCCAATTCAGTTCAAACAATATTTACTAGCAGCCTATTATATAAAAGCCATGGTGATTAGAGAATACAAAGACAGAAACAAAACAGCTCTAACTTCAAGGAATTTACATTCCACCACCTCTCCAAATTGCTCCATAGGACAGACTCAGAACTTAGAAATTCTTTTCCCTGATACTGATCTCCTGACCTTTGACCTCATTGATTACATCACTCCTGAAAATGCTCCTACTTTTTTATTTAGGCCTCCAGTCCCTCAGTCCATCCTTATTCTCTTGGTCTATTACTTTTCTACTAGATTCGTTTACTTAGAATCTTAGCACCGGGAGTAGTTATCTTGCCACACTCGTGTTCTTGACCTGTGAAAATCAGCTTCAGTGATCTGCACTTAATATAAACAGGTCTGAAGGCCACTCTTGTGGTACTCCTATAATCTGCCTTCTCTGGCCCCATTTAAAAGCCACTGGGCTTGTTGATTGGTACCACTACAAATCTGTATCATTCTCAACTGCTCCACCATCAATACACAATTAACCTTTAATTTACTTCCTATTGACTCCTTTTTATACTTAATGCAGTAACTATTCAAAGCTCCTTCTCCCTTTTCAAGCCCTCAATTCTACCTCTCTTCCTTTCCTTTTTTTTTTTTTTTAGCAAATAACTTTTCTTCCTACTTTACTAGGAAGGTTGAGGACATCCCTTGTATGCTTTCTCATGTCCCCTCTTTCACACCTCAGAATGTGCCTTTACTGATCCTCTAATCTTTCTCTCCATTTTTAGGATTAAGTAGTCCTGTTTCTCCTTGTCACTCCCCACAAAATTTTCCTGTACCTCTCAACTCCTTTTATATAACTTTCCTTTTTACTGGCAAGTTGTTCCCCCCAAACCCAGACTCCCATATTCTGAAAAAAAAAAAAAATCAAAAAACAAAACACAAAACCCTTCTCTTAACTCTGCTCTCCTCAGACTACCATCCTATATCCCTTTTCTCCCTTTGCTGCTAAAATTCCAGAAGGAATTTCCTTAGCTCATGACACTGACTTCCTCTCCCCAACTAATACCTCACCATGTTGAAATCTGGCTTCTGCTCCCATCATTTCTACTGAAACTGCTCTCTCCAAGGTCATTGTTTCAATTAACAAAACAGTAACTACATTCTCATGGTGCTTTAAGTTTTACAAAGCATTTTACATATACTATCTCATTTTGTTCTCACAACAACCCTGCTAAGTAAGTTATTATCCCCATTTTATAGATAAGGAAAAAGAGACACAAAATAATCAGCTGACTTGCTCAGGGTAATATAGCTAGCAAGTGTAGGAGGCAAGATTTGACCTTATGTTTTCTTGATTCCAAGTCCAGAACTTCATGTACTGCACTAATGTAGATATTACCATTTATCAAACATAATGTCTTTTTATTAGTTCTTAATCATTTTGAACTCTATCATTTGACTCTACTGACCAACTCAAGGTAGATATTCTAACTCCTCCCTCAGCTTCTGATATTGTTTTCTCCTGATTTATTTTTGCTGCATATATGCCCTTTCACTTTCTCCAATCAGTTCCCATGTTTGGATATCCCCAAAGAAAAAGGGAAGGGGATAAATACTTTTTAAGTACTCAATATTTATCAGGTACTATAATAAGCACTTTACAAAAACTATCTCATTTGATTTTTACAATAATTTTGGGATATATGTTCCATTTCATAGTTTGAGGAAACTGAAGCAAAGAGACTAAGTAATTGCGCACCATCCCACAGGTAGTAAGTATCTGAGGTGCATTTGAATTCAGATCTTTCTGACTCCAGCTCCAGTTCTGCAACTACCTGCCTCAAAGGTTTTTTATTTTTTTTATTTTTAGTGAGGCAATTGGGGTTAAGTGACTTGCCCAGGGTCACACAGCTAGTGAGTGTCAAGTGTCTGAGGCCGGATTTGAACTCAGGTACTCCTGACTCCAGGGCCGGTGCTCTATCCACTGTGCCACCTAGCTGCCCCCGTTTTTGTTTTTGTTTGTTTGTTTGTTTTAGTGAGGCAATTGGGGTTAAGTGACTTGCCCAGGGCCACACAGCTAGTAAGTGTTTAGTGTCTGAGGCTGGATTTGAACTCAGGTACTCCTGACTCCAAGACCGGTGCTCTATCCTCTGCACCACCTAGCTGCCCCCAATGGCTTTATTTTTTAGAATTCTTTGTGTTTTAGAATTTCTTTATGTTCTCTCACAGATTGCTCTTATCTTCTACTTTGGTTTCAAAGATCACTTTTATTCAGACAATTCCCAGATGTGTATATTTTGCCCTAGTAAGTACAGTAATAAATCTAATGGATTTGAGAATCATCAGCCTAAAGATGAAAACTGAATTCATGGGAGCTGTATGATCACCAAGAATAATAATATAGAGGGAGAAGAGAAGAGCTCTAAGAAAGAGCCCTGTGGGACACCCACCATTAGTGTTGGACAAGTTCCTATCAGAGGGACTGAGAAGGTACAGGTTGGAAGAGATCCAGGATGAAGCAATGCCACAGAACCCTAGACATTTCTAATTGATGGAAATAGATTGGAAGTGGCTGCTAAGAGGAATATCAGTTAGGAGGTGCTGCCAAGGAAGAGGTAAAGAGAGCATGAATTTGGCTGAAGTAAGTAGACCTGGAGATCCTTTCTGGCTTATTTACTTGTTTGCTCAAAGTCTCTACTTCAGTGTCCAGCTGGTACCCCAATATCAATTTGTTCAAAACTTTGCTAATCATTATTCCTTAATCTAACATCGTTCTAAAATTATCTATTAATAATAACAGCAAACCTTTCCTGGATCTAAACATTGTACCCATTTTGATTCTTCTTAGTCCCTTACTGTCCAAATCTAGTTGAGTACAGTTGCCAAATCCTGTTATTGACTTTTCAGTATATGACTCATTCATCCCCTATCTATGTACATTTCTTGAAAAAAAATTCATGCTCTCTTTACCTTTTCATGCAGCAGCCTCCTAATTTGTTTTTCTGCCATCACATCAATTCCGATCTATTTCCATCGATTGACAAAATAAGCTTGAATGCATAATTCCGATGACATCATCCTCCTGCTTACAAACTTCAGTGCTTCCTTTTACCTATAAGGAAAAAATATAAATACATAAGTTCCTTAACTACAATCTGATCCCAAACTAAATTTCCTGCTATATTTTGCATGACCCTCCTTCCTGTTCTCTATGTTCCAGGAAGTAGATGAGTAATTGTGTCCAAATCTTGTTCTATATGTTCCTGTCATTGTGTACTCATTCCAGGGATGCCTTATTCCACAAATGTTCTCTCTCACCTATTGAAATAATTGTACTTCTTTCCTTCAAATCCTAGCTCACAGGCCACCTAATACTTCTGATTCAAAGTTTCTCCTTCAAAGCTTCTTAGTGTATTTTTGTTTGGATCTCTCCTTTTTTGAAGGGGCCTGTCATTTCATATTATTGTCGTCTCATCTTTTTCTATGAGAGAGAGATAGCAGGAGCCCTGGAACAAATCCTTGTGATTCTATTATTGTTTTATGTTGGATGTTCTATGGATTATAGCACAAGTGGATAAAATAATTACATTTTTAGTAGAACAAATGTATTAGGATTCAAGCACATCTTCTGTAAACTCCCTGAAAGCATCCACATTATAAATCCAGGAGCAGAGAGAATGACATGTATTTCATTCTGTTCCCATTTGATTTTGAATTCTTTTACAAGATGTCTACATTTTTAAGGCTTTTCATTTTATATCTCTTGGAGACTGCATATTTACTATGTCAGTGTTTATTTAAAATGTTACTTTTGGGGCAGCTAGGTGGCACAGTGGATAAAGTACCTGTCCTGGATTCAGTAGGACCTGAGTTCAAATTTGCCCTCAGACACTTGGCAGTTACTAGCTGTGTGACTCTGGTGAAGTCACTTAACCCTCATTGCCTTGCCCCCTGCCCCCCCCAAAATGTTACTCTTAATTTTTTATGTTTAAGACTAAATTTTATGTTTAGGTGGTTGTGGGAAACTGCTTGGTCTGTGATAATAGTCCAGCTTTTGTTAAGTTTATTGGTTGAATTCTCAAGAATATGTTGAGGTCTATGTTTGTAGTATGTGGCTTTATCACCTGGCAGCCCATTAAAAAAGATAGCTTCTGATATATTATTCTAGTAATAAGGGCATGTCTTGCTAGACATTATATAGGAACAAAATTTTTAACAGGTCTTGAATTGCTATCATAAATCCCTCTATTTACCTATTTGTACAAAAATATTTACAGCAACTCTTTTTTTGTTGCCTAAGAATTGGAAATCAAAGTGATGGCTGTCCATTGAGGAATGGCTAAACAAACTGTAGTATATGATTGAAGTGGAATATTATTGTGCTATAGAAAATGACAAGCAGAATGATTTTAGAAAAAACTTGGAAAGGTTTGCATGAACAGATGCATAGAGGAATGAACAGAAGCAGGAGAACATTGTACACAGTAATAGCAATACTATTTGTTGAAGAATTGTGAATGACTTAGATATTTTCAGCATTACAATGATTCAAGACAATCCCAAAGTACTAATGATGAAGCATATTATCTGCCTCTGGAAAAAGAACTGCTATTGATTGAATACAGACTGAAGAATGCTATTTTTAAAGTTCCATTTTTTCTTTTATTCAAGTCTTCTTTTACAAAATAACATGGAAAAGTTTTTACATAATTGCACATGCATAACCTATATCAGATTGCTTACCATCTCAGAGAGAAGGGAGGAAAAAGAAGGAGGGAGGGATAGAATGTGGAACTCAAAACTTTAAATAAAAATGTTAAAAAAAATTTAAATCCCTACATTTCCTTAAACAAATCTGCATGACAGCCATTTTTTCAATCCATTGTTGACATATTGTTAACTAAATTCCTACTTATGTGTCATCCATGGAAGACCTTTTGATCATACTCATAGTTTATAGTAATTTTTTCCCTACAATTTTTTTTTTGTTTTGTTTAGTTTTTTGCAGGGCAAGGAGGGTTAAGTGACTTGCCCAGAGTCACACAGCTAGTAAGTGTCATGTGTCTGAGGCCAGATTTGAACTTAGGTCCTCCTGAATCTAGGGAAGGTGTTTTATCCACTGTGCCACCTAGCTTCCCCAGATCATAGTAATGTTAAGGGTTCTTATCCATAGTCAAATCACTTTGGGACATATTTGAGAAATCAATTTACCCATTGTCCATAAAATGATGTCTTCTTATGACAAAAGCATTTTTTAATGTTTTTCACAGATTTTAAAAACCACTTATCCTGTGTTCTGAGATAGTCAATTATTATTTCTTTTCAGCAAGGTGTTGATCTTTCTATAAATCCTTTACAATAATTGAACCTGCCTTTCATTAATATTGCGTGGGTTTTTGTTAGGAAGCTTTACGAATCTGTTATAATACATTTATTATTTTTGTTAGTTTTTCATCTTATTCTCATCCTGCTTGATAGAATTCAGTTAGAAAATGTACTAGTATAAGTTGTTATCCTGCTATTTTTCTTTCATATTTAATGTTTATGAACAGGTGGATAAAATAACTGTTTTAAAATTCATTACATGTATTGAGATGTAAGCTCATCTTCTGTAGGCTCATTTAAAGCCTCCTCAAGACAATTCTAGTAGCCAACATGATACAAAGACTTGCTTCCCCATGATTTTGATATCTTCTGCAATGTTAGAAAAATACTGAAAACTTTTCATTCATTGCAGCTTAGAGATTATGAGTTTTATGATATGGTAATAGCATTAAAATATAGGCCTTAAAATATTAGAGATCAATGTTATGTCCAGGTGATGGTGGGGAACATTTTTGTTTGTGACAATTGTTTAGTTGAAATACAGTTTGTTGAATTCTCCATGACATTTCTCCGGCTATCTTTGTAGTTAGTAAACTACTAAGATAGTTGTAGTTAATATTGATCTTCTGTTAGTTAATGACATATAGAGAATTTCTAATGTTTAATTCCAATTTTTTTCAGGTTGCACCTTGTTGGTACAAAATGTGGATAACCTGTAGTGAATGGGGCCATCTACAATGGTCCTGATCTATGTCTTGTCATTGGACCCAGATGGCTATTGTTAAGGGCTAAAATTCTAGCTAAACTGTCTAAAATATCTAATGAGTGGTCGCCAATAAATTATAAACTTTAGCAAGAGTTAGGCTTTTAAGCATTTATTAAGGAAAACAAGAATTTGGTAAAGAGAGAGAGAAAGGCCTAGATTCCTATCTATTAAAGGGAGAGCACATTTCTAGCTCCGCTCTCCACCAGAGTCCAAAGGAAAGAGCGCCAGACTGAGCACCAGTCTCTTCCTTCCTCCTCCCACTAGCCTGCGTCACTTCCTGATGCTAAAGAAAAGACTCCTGGTCTTGCCCTCAAAGACCTTCGCCTCATGGGCAGAACTCTTCTACAGTAAGTCTCCAGCAGGTGGCATCATTCCAATCGTTACACTATGGAGGAAAGAATGAGACTCGTGACTTTCCATAGTCCTCCCTCACTTAAATCCAATTCACTTGAAAGGCAAGTCATCAACTCTCTTTGAGAAAGAAGCACAAACAACAACAACAGCCAGTAGTGATATGATACATAGTTTATACCACTTCCTTCATTTTCAAGTTCAGGTTCCTTAAGCATGATGATGACCTGGTCTTGAGTTACTATCATAAACTCCTTTATTCTCCTACCTTCTTCTCTATTGCAGTAGAAGGAAACACCACTCTTCCAATCCTTTAGGCTTGCAACCTAGGAGTCATCCTCAGCTCTTCATTATCTCTTACTTCTCTATATCCAATCTGTTGCAAGGCCTGTCAATTTCACCTTTCCAATATCTGTTCACATACAATCTTTCTTTTCTTTTTCTTCAGATGCTCTCATCACTTTAATACAGACCCTCCTCCCCTCACACCTGGATTATTGCAATAGCCTGATGGTGGGTCTGCTGCCTCTATCCTCTGCTGTTTCCAATCCATCCTCCATTTAGCTACTCAAGTGATTTTCCTAAGGTGCAGTTCTGATCGCGTCAACCTACCCCTGCCTCTTCAATAAATTCCAGTGGCTTCCTGTTGCCTCCAAGAGCAAATGAAAAATGCCCTGGCATCAAAGCCCTTCAAAATCTAGCCCCCTCCTACCTTTTCATTTTCTTACATTTTTTAATAAAGTATTTTATTTTTTTCCCATTACATATAAAGATAGTTCTCAACTTTTGTTTATACAAGCTTTCCAATTTCAGATTTTTCTCCCTTCCTCTCCTCCCTCCCCCATCCCCTAGACAACAGGTAATCTGACATAGGATATATATATGTATATATGTATATATATATATATACACACATAATAACATTAAACATATTTCTGCATTAGTCATGTTATAAGAGAAAAATCAGAGCAATGAGGAAAAACCTCAAAATAGAAAAATAACAGCACCAAAAACAAAAGAAATAGTATGGCTCATTCAGCATCTATACTCCACAGTTCTTTTTTTCCTGGATTTGGAGATCCTCTTCCATCATGAGTTCCCGGGAACTCTTCTGTACCATTGCATTGGTGAGAAGAATATAGTCCATCACAGTAGACCAACACACAATGTTGATGATACTGTGTACAATGTTCTTCTGGTTCTGCTCATCTCACTCATCATCAGCCCATGCAAGACCCTCCAGGTTTCTCTGAACTCCTCCTGCTCATCATTTCTTACAGCACAATAGTATTCCATTGTGTTCATATACCACAACTTGTCCAGCCATTCCCCAATTGATGGGCATCCCCTCAACTTCCAATTCCTTATCACCACATAAAGAGCAGCCATAAATATTTTTGTACATGTGGGTCCTTTTCCCCTTTCCATGATCTCTTTGGGAAAAAGATCCAAAAGTGGTATTTCTGGGTCAAAGGGTATGCACAGCTTTATAGCCCTTTGGGCATAATTCCAAATTGCTCTCCAGAATGGTTGGATCAGTTCACAGCTCCACCAACAATGCATTAGTGTTCCAATTTTTCCACAGCTTCTCCAACATTTATTATTTTCCTTTTTTGTAATTTTAGCCAATCTGATAGGTGTCAGGTGGTACCTCAGAGTTGTTTTAATTTGCATCTCTCTAATCATTAGAGATTTAGAGCATTTTTTCATATGGGAATATATAGCTTTGGTTTCTTCATCAGAAAACAGCCTGTTCATATCCTTTGACCATTTATCAGTTGGGGAATAACTTGGATTTTTATACATTTGATTTAGTTCCTTATACATTTTAGAAATGAGGCCTTTATCTGAAGTACTGACCATAAAAATTGTTGCCCAGCTTTCTGCCTCCCTTCTAATTTTGGATGCATTGCTTCTGTTTGTACAACAATTTTTTAATTTAATGTAATCAAAATCATCCATTTTGCATTTTATAATATACTCTATCTCTTGTTTGGTCATAAACTGTTTTCCTTTCCAAAGATCTGAAAGGTAGACTATTCCTTTCTCTCCTAATTTACCTATGGTATCACCTCTTATGTCTAAATCATGTATCCATTTTGACCTTATTTTAGTATAAGGTGTAAGATGTTGGTCTATGCCTAATTTCTGCCATACTATCTTCCAGTTTTCCCAGCAGTTTTTGTCAAATACTGAGTTCCTATCCCAGAAGCTGGAGTCTTTGGGTTTATCAAACACTACATTACTAGTGTCATTTATTACTGTGTTTCCTGTGCCTAGCCTATTCCACTGATCCTCCACTCTATTTCTTGGGCAGTATCAGATAGTTTTGATGACTGCTGCTTTATAGTAAAGCTCCAGGTTTGGTACCACTAACCCACCTTCCTGTGCATTTTTTTTTCATTATTTCCCTGGATATTCTTGATTTTTTGTTTTGCCAGATGAATTTTGTTATTATTTTTTCTAGCTCTATAAAATAATTTTTAGGTAGTCTGATTGGTATGGCACTGAATAAGTAAATTAATTTAGGTAGAATTGTCATTTTTACTATATTTAGCTCTGCCTATCCATGAGCAATTGATATCTTTCCAATTATTTAGATCTGATTTGATTTGTGTGAAGAGTGTTTGGTAGTTGTGTTCATAGGGTACCTGGGTTTGTCTTGGCAAGTAGACTCCGAAGTATTTTATATTATGTACCATTATTTAAATGGAATTTCTCTTTCTATTTCTTGCTGCCGGACTTTGTTGGTCATGTATAGAAATGCTGATGATTTATGTGGATTTATTTTATATCCTGCTACTTTGCTAAATCTGTTAATTATTTCAAGTAATTTTTGAGTTGATTCTCTAGGATTCTTTAAGTATACCATCATATCATCTGCAAAGAGTGATCGTTTTGTTTCCTTCTTGCCTATTCTAATTCCTTTAATTCCTTTTTCTTCTCTGACTGCTAAAGCTAACATTTCTAGTACAATATTAAATAATAGGGGTGATCATGGACATCCCTGTTTCACCCCTGATCTTATTGGGAAGCCCTCTAATTTATCTCCATTGCATATAATGCTTGCTGATGGTTTTAGGTAGATACTGTTTATTATTTTAAGGAAAGCTCCACCTATTCCTAAGCTCTCTAGAGTTTTTATTAGGAATGCATCTATTGAGATAATCATATGATTTTGGTTAGTTTTCTTATTGATGTGGTTGATTATGTTAATAGTTTTCCTAATGTTGAACCGGCCCTGCATTCCTGGTATAAATCCCACCTGGTCATAGTGTATTATCCTGATGATCACTTGCTGTAATCTCCTTGCTAATATCTTATTTAAGATTTTAGCATCAATATTCATTAGGGAGATTGGTCTATAATTTTCTTTCTCTGTTTTTGCTTTGCCTGGTTTTGGTATCACCACCATATTTGTGTCATAAAATGAATTTGGTAGAACTCCTTCTTCACCTATTTTCCCAAATAATTTCTATAATATTGGAATTAGTTATTCTTTAAATGTTTGGTAAAATTAACCCGTAAACCCATCTGGCCCTGGGGATTTTTTCTTAGGGAGTTCATTAATGGCTTGTTCTATTTCTTTTTCTGATATGGGTTTATTTAAGAATTTTATTTCCTCTTCAGTTAACCTGGGCAGTTTGTATTTTTGTAAATATTCATCCATTTCATTTAGATTGTCAAATTTAAGGCAAAATAATTCCTAATTATTGATTTAATTTCCACTTCATTGGTGGTAACATCACCCTTTTCATTTTTGATACTGGTAATTTGGTTTTCTTCTTTCTTTTTTTAAGTAAAATTAACCAATATTTTTTATCTATTTTATTGTTTTTTCATAAAACCAGCTCTTAGTTTTATTGATTAATTCTATAGTTTTCTTGCTTTCAATCTTATTAATTTCTCTTTTAATTTTCAGGATCTCTAGTTTAGTATCTAATTGGGTATTTCTAATTTGTTCTTTTTCTAGCTTTTTCAGTTACATGCCCAATTCATTAATCTCCTCTTTCTCTTTTTTATTCATGTAAGCATTTAGAGCTATAAATTTTACCATAAGCATTGCTTTGGCTGCACCCCATAGATTTTGGTATGTTGTTTCATTATTGTCATTCTCTTGGATATAGTTATTGATTGTTTCTATGATTTGTTGTTTGACCCATTCATTTTTTAGAATGAAATTATTTAGTTTCCAATTGGTTTTCATTCTACTTTTCCATGGCTCTTTCTTACATGTAATTTTTATTGCATTATGATCTGAGAAGGATGCATTTACTATTTCTGCCTTTCTACATTTGACTATGATGTTTTTGTGCCCTAATACATGGTCAATTTTTGAGAATGTGACATATACTGCTAAGAAAAAGCTATATTCCTTTTTATCCCCATTCAATTTTCTCCAGACATCTATCATGTCTAACTTTTCTAGTAATCTACTCACCTTTTCCCCTTCTTTCTTATTTATTTTTTTTTGCTAGATTTATCTAATTCTGAGAGGGGGAGATTCAGATCCCCCACTAGTATAGTATTACTGTCTTATTCCTCTTGTAACTCATTTAACTTCTCCTCTAAGAATTTGCATGCTATACCACTTGGCGCATACATATTTAATATTGATATTACTTCATTTTCTATAGTACCTTTTAGCAAGATGTAATTTCCTTCCTTATCTCTTTTAATGAGCTCTATTTTTGCCTGTGCTTTGTCTGAGATAAGGATTGCTACTCCTGCTTTTTTTACTTTAGCTGAAGCATAATATATTCTGCTCCAGCCTTTTACCTTTTCTCTGTGTGTATCTCTCTGCTTCAAATGTTTTTCTTGTAAACAGCATATTGTAGGATTCTGGTTTCTAATCCACTTTGCAATTCGCTTCCATTTTATAGCAGAGTTCATCCCATTCCCATTCACAGTTATTATTACTAACTGTCCATTCCCCTCCATTTTATTTACCCCCTTTGTACTTCTTCCCCCTTCTTTCACCCTATTCCTCCTCACTGATGTTTTGCTTCCTCCCCCTGCCTCCCCCAATCTGCCCTCCCTTTTTATCACCCCCTCCCTTTTCTTTACCCTTTTCTCCCTTGCTTTTGTCTTCCCTTCTATCAGTCCCCCCTTTCCCTTCCCCTTTTACTTCCCTAACGAATGAGCTAAGTTTCTTTATCCCAATGAATGTATATGTTATTCCCTCCTTGAATCAAATCTAATGAGAGTAGAGTTGAAACAATGTTCACCCCTCCTTTCTTTCCCTCTATTGTAATAGTTTTTTTTTCACCTCTTCATATGATATAATTCATCCCATTCCACCTCCCCTTTCCTCTCCTCCCCATAGACTCCCTTTTTAATCCCTTAATTTTCTTTGTATCATCACATCAAAGACAATTTATATTTATACCCTCTGTGTAAAGTCCTTCTCTCTGCCCAAATACATTTACAGTTCTTAAGAGTTATGAGTATTATCTTCCCGTGTAGGGATGTAAACAGTTTAACCTAATTGAGTAACTTTTTTTTTCCCCTCTGCTTGCCTTTTTAAACTTCTTTTGAGTCTTGTATGTTAAGATCAAATTTTCTATTCAGTTCTGGTCTTTTCATCAGGAAACATTGAAAGTCCCCAATGTCATTGAATGTCCATCATTCCCCCTGAAAGAGAATGCATATTTTTTCCAGGTAATAGATTCTTGGCTTCAATCCAAGCTCCTTTGCCTTCTGGAATATCATATTCCAAGCCTTGCGGTCCTTTAATGTTGAAGCTGCCAGGTCCTGAGCAATCCTGACTGTGGCTCCATGATACTTAAATTGCTTTTTTTGTGGCTGCTTGGAGTATTTTCTCCTTCACCTAATAATTCTGGAATTTGGCTACAATATTCCTTGGAGTTTTCCTTTTGGGGTCTCTTTCAGGAGGTGATTGGTGGATTCATTCAGTGATGATTTTATCCTCTGATTCTATAATATCAGGGCAGTTCTCCTTAATAATTTCCTGGAATATGGTGTCTAGATTCTTTTTCTGATCATGGCTTTCAGGCAGTCCAATGATTCTCAAATTGTCTCTCCTGGATCTGTTTTCCAGATCAGTTGTCTTTCCAATGAGGTATTTCATGTTTTCTTCTATTTTTTCATTCTTTTGATTCTGCTTGACTGATTCCTGGTGTCTCATGTTTTTCTTATCTTCCAACTGTCCAATTTTAATTTTTAAGGCATTGTTTTCTTCAGTGAGATTATGCACCTTTTTTCCATTTGGCCAAATGAATTTTTTAAGGCATTGTTTTCTGCAGCCAATCTTTGTGCTTCCTTTTCCAAGCTGCTGATTCTTTTTTCATAGTTTTCTTGTTTTGCTTTCATTTCTCTCCCCATTTTTTCTCCTACCTTTCTCAATTGATTTTAAAATCCTTTTTGAGCTCTTCCAGGAA
Organism: Dromiciops gliroides; assembly: GCF_019393635.1. Taxonomy (NCBI): domain Eukaryota; kingdom Metazoa; phylum Chordata; class Mammalia; order Microbiotheria; family Microbiotheriidae; genus Dromiciops; species Dromiciops gliroides. The sequence goes on from NC_057864.1 coordinate 137,522,816, forward strand.
GGCTTTTTGTTCTTGAGACCAATTTACCTTCCCTCGCGAGGTTTCACATGTAGGCAATTTGAGGGTATTGTCCTCATCTGAGTTTGTGTTTGCTTCTTCCCTGTTGATACAGAAGCTCTCAATGGAGAGGGCTCTTTTTTGCTTCTTACTCATTATTGCAGCTTATTTATTTATTTTTTAAGTTGAGGTCTGCTCTGGGGGTACCAGGGTCCCTATTTTGGGCTTCTTGTGCAGGGATATAGCTGCTGTGTCACCGGCTTTTTACACGGAGGATTTTAAGTATTAGCAGTTTCCCCCCCCCCCCCACCCCTCCACTTCCTGTCTGAGCGCACTAGGATCAGTGGGCCTAGTGGTGCCTATCCTGTTCTTGGCCCTCCAGCTGGCAACTTGCCCTATCAGTTGGTACAGGTAGGTTTTTCCACTGTCCTGCTGGGCAACCAGATTTTTGATCCAGGATCCAGCAGCCTCAGGTGTTCGGCTGTGGCCTGCAGCTTCCTGATGACTTGCCCGGACCCCCTTGACAATGGGCTGCTGCCCTGTGCTGCACCTCCCTTTTGCCCGAGTCAGACCGACCTTTTCCTGAAGTCTTCTAAATTATCTCTGGTTGGAAGACTGTGTCTCTCTGTCTCTTTGCAGGTTCTGTAGTTTCGGAATCTGTCCAGAGGTTTGATTTAATGTTATTTTTGAGGGAACAGAAGGAGAACTCAGGCAGCTTGCTGATTCCTCTCTGCCATCTTCCATTTTCTTATAGTTTACTCCCTGATACTTTGATCCAGTGACACTGTTCTGGCTGTTCTATGAATAAGAGACTCCATCTTTAGACTCTGGGTATTTTCTCTGGCTCTCCCTGAAGTCTGAAATGCTCTCCATTCTTTGCTCTACTATGGACATCCCTGGCTTCCTTTAGGTCCCTAGTAAAATCCCACCTTAAAAATGAAGCCTTCCCTAATCATTCTTAATTCCATTGCCTTCCCTCTGTCAATTATTTCCTATTTATCCTGTATGTAGCTTGCTTGGTGTATATTTATGTTCATGTTTTTTCCCCTGTTAGATTGCAAGCTCCTTGAGCACAGGGGCTATCTTTTCCACTCATTTCATATCCCTAACACTTAGCATAGCGCCTGACACAAAGCAGGGATTTAATGTTGAGTGACTGATAGAGGCAGGCAATATTTTATAATCTTTCTTAAATCCCATTGTTTTAATTCAACAATATGTTGTGATTTAATATAGTCAACATTTCACATTTAAATTTGAATTTAAGAAAGGCTTGGTCTTCTATGCAAAACTATACTGTAAATTATTAAAGGGAAAAATTGGAAAAAAAAAGGATTTAAATGGTACTGACACAGATGTTCAAAGGGTATCCATCTGATCTATTTTCTAGCTTGCTAGAAATAAAGTTTTCTAGGAACATCAGCCTGAATTAAACTGATCTTTACTATTGACATAAAAGTACCTGAATATTGTCATTTTTTGGTTTGTTTTTAGCTATTTTTATTATGTTGTAGTCTTGATTTATAGTTTCATCACTATAGGGAATTCCTACTGTGAAAACTATTTTCATTAATTTAGCTCCTCTACAACTTAAAGTCTTAAAGAGTTGTTAGAGGTCCAGAAAGCTTAATTGACTGGTCTGTGGTCACATAGTATATGTCAGAGGTGGGATTTGAACCCAGATTACAATTTAAATCCATAGTTATTTTCAGTCAGGAGTTTTTTCATGAAGGTTATTCCTTAGGTTTTGGTTTTTGTTTTTTGTTTGTTTTGTTTTTGGTGGGGCAATGAGGGTTAAGTGACTAGCCCAAGGTCACACAGCTAGTAAGTGTCAAGTGTCTCAGGTCAGATTTGAACTCAGGTCCTCCTGAATCCAGTGCCTGTGCTTTATCCACTGCACCACCTAGCTTCCCCCTAGGTTTTGGAAATGATTTTTTAAAAGGTATCCTTAACTTGAAATGTTTTCCAAGGCTTGGGTTCCGTGAGATCATTGAGCCTAGGACTTCATTTGCTTCTCCCCTTTTATTTTCCTTAAAAGATTATTAATAAAGAGATTAATGTTCCTTAAACATAAATCTTATTTCTTATTAAAGCCTCTTGATATACTGTTCCTCTATTTAGCATAAGCCAAAGAAAGCCCAGAAATGAAGTTAAAATTAGAAAATGCATTTTCTTTAAACATTTGAGGAATCTTCCTCTTTTAGGAGGGAGTAAGGGAGGTTTTTGAACATTTGACTTTTCCCCCGTCTTCCCTTTTTGGCTGCCTTCAGATGTACAAATCTTATTGAAGTCATTCCAGGCTGAAAGCATTTAAGATCAGATACCAAAAAGCTAAAAATAAGCATTCAGCCCCTTGTTGTAGAGGGTATTGCATATTTCTCTTAACCTTTCTGGTCAGGTGGCCTTTTAGTAAAAGATGGATGGATTTTGTGGGGAATTGAGGGCAAGTATATGGAAGATCAGTAAACAATTTAAAAATAACTACACTCAAAAAGCTTCCCCCTCACCTCACCCTACCCATCACCACCTCCAAAGTGCTAAATATTTCTGACTATAATTTGGCTTATTTTAGAACCCAAACAATGTTGTAAAGAGGGTAACAAGGTCTTACTTTTAAATCCAATATAATCCAAACATGGCTACTGTTTTACTATCCTTTCTCTATTCTCAAGTATCCATTTTTGTCTAATAGGGCTTTTTTTCCAAATATTCAAGTCACCTTTCCTTGCTTTATTTCTCTTGAAACACATTCCTTTCCATGTTCTGTATTTAAACAGTAAAAATTTTAAATAATTTTAACTGGGAAAAGAAAAAAATCAGGAGGATATCTTTTAGGAATGATACAGAAGAATTAAAATGAACCATGAGACATAAACAGTAAATGAAGAAACATTTTTTGTTGGACGATACAGCTATATATTGAAAGATTTCCTCCTCAAAACCAACAAATTCTCATTGAATAAAACTAAATTTCTCAGGAAATTTCAAGTATTTCAACTGCTGGAATGTCACTGTCCATGTGAATTATTTGATGATATTAAGTGGACTTTTCCATTTGTAGATGTTTCCTCAAGACAGAAATGTGGTGTGTGTGTGTGTATGTATATATGTATATATATATGTGTGTGTGTGTGTGTGTGTATGTATATACACACATACATATAGATATGTATCTATATACATATCTATATGTGTGTGTATATACACACACACACACACACACACACACACACACACACACACCTCTGGAAGTATCCATTACATGAGTGGGAAAGAAATGCCTATTATACCTTTGAACAGCATTGAATAGCATTTCTGAAGAGGAAAAAGTCATATCAATCCTTGCCTGTTACTGTTTACCTATGGAAAGTGGCAGTTTACTTGTTTACAGTTTACTCCCTACTGAGCCCCGGTAGAATAGTATCAGGTACAGACATTCCTGAACATACTGAGTCCAGGATGAGTTCCATAATTATATATACACATAGCAGATATATGTTGCATGCTTGTCACACATGTACCACCCACATGTGGCATTTGTACATTGCTTATATGGCATGTGTATGGCATGAATATGACATGCATATATATTATATACATGTATAGCACATACATACACAAAACATACCACTGTATAATCTTATCATGTACAGGAGTGGAGCCTAGTTGGAGGAGAGCATTAGAAGCTAAGTTTTGTCCTCTTTCCCAATAAATAATCATTTATTAAGCACCTACTATGTGCCAGCACTGTTTTAAGTGCTGTGGATACAATTAATAAAAAGGCAGTCCTTGCCCTAAAGGAGATTATAATCTAATGGGGAAAGATAATATGCAAAAGGAGGTGGGGAAGGGGAGGATGTGAGGGGGTCCCAGGTATGGGAATATCATGTTCCATGCAGTTGAAAGTAGGCAGAGCAACAGATGCAAAGTGAGTTAATATGAGAGTCCAGTTACTTTCTTTTATAAAGAACAGCATCATGGGGAGTTTGGTACACTACCCTCCAGCCTTCCAATCAGAGGAGAGAGGAGACTGAGGGAGGTGGTATCAGTCAAGGGTCAATTCAGCAGCATGGTGGTGAATTTAGAAATGATGAGCTCTTCCTGGGAGGGGCATCTTGTTCCATGAACCAGAAATCATGCAGGTCAGCAGATGAACAGTTGAGTTGTCAATTGCTCCCTAGGCACATGTTAAGTTCATTTTGTTTTTGGAGACTAATACTGTAAATATATTAGCATTTCACATCATCTATCAAAAAAGCGCAATGTGGGTGCATACTTGGGGGCACATATTATTACAAATTTGTTGCTTGAAAAATAAAAATAGTAAAATAGTTTAAAATAATAAATAAATAAAAATAAAATATTTTTAAAAGAGAAAAACATTATACCTTGGGCTAAAAATAAGGGGAAATAAGATAGGTAATACGAGGCTTAGGAAGGTACTAGAGAGATAGGCTAATCTCATAGAGGAGAGCCCAAGAACTTCTCTTGATTCATGGTGCCATTCTAAAGTAACATATTACAGTTGTCTTTACACTGATTGCATACATCCACCAGGCATGTAAAGTTGAAGGGGAGAGTTTTGTGTTGGATAATAGTGGGAAGTAAGATTAAAGAGGTAGTTATGGGACAGATATAAGAGGTCTCTGAATATCAGGTTGAGAGCTGTGGATTTTAGCCTGTGGCAATGTGGTTTTTTAAATAATCAACATTTTTATTTAGTTTTGAGTACCAAATTCTATCCCTCCTTCCCTCCTTCCCTGCTCCCCTTCCCCCCTGCCTGAAGCAGTAAACAATGAGATATACAGGTAATACATGTACAATTATGTAAAACATTGCCATATTAATTATTTTGTATAAGAAAACTCAAATAAAAGAAAAAATCAAGGAAATAAAGTGGAAAAATAGCATGTTTCAGTCTGTGTTCTATCAATATCAGTTCTTTCTTTAGAGGTGGATAATATGCTTCATCATAGTCCTTTGGGATTGTCTTGGATCATTGTATTGCTGAGAATAGTTAAGTCATTCACACTTCATCAATCAAACAGCAATTGTCTATGCACAGCATTCTCTTGGTTCTGCTCACTTCACTATACATCAGTTCATACAAGCCTTTCCAGGTCTTTCTTAAATCATCCTGCTTGTCATTTCTCATAGAACAATACATTCCATCAGAATCACATATCACAGCTTGTTTAGCCATTCCCCAAATGAAATGGACATTCCTTTGATTTCCAATTCTTAGCCACCACAAAAGAACTACTACAAATATATTTTTTAAATTAGGCCTTTTCTCTTTTTTGGGGATGTCTTTGGGATATAAACCTAGCAGTGGTAATGCTAGATTAAAGTGTATACACATTTTGATAGCACGTTGGGCATAGTTCCAAATTACTCTCCAGAGTGGTTGGATCAGTTCACAATTCCACCAACAGTGGATAATATCCCCGTTTTTCCACATTCCCTCCAACATCCAACATTTTTCTTTTTTGTTATATTTGTCACTCTGATAGGTGTGAGGTGGTACCTTAGAATTATTTTAATTTGTATTTCTCTAATCAATAGTGATTTAGAGCACTTTTCACACAATTACAGATAGTTATAATTTCTTTGTCTGAAAACTGCCTGTTCATATCCTTTGACCATTTCCAATTGGGAAATGACTTGTATTTTTATAAATTTGACTCAATTCTCTATATATTTGAGAAATGAGGCCTTTATGAGCAATACTTGTTTTATAAGTTCTTTCCCAGTTTTCTGCTTTCTATATAATTTTGGTTACATTGGTTTTATTTGTTCAAAAGCTTTTTAATTTTATATAATCAAAATTATCTATATTACATTTTTAATGCTCCCTAGATCTTCTTTAGTCCTTAATTTCCCTCTCCATATATTTGACAGATAAACTATTCCATGCTCTTTTTTTGTTTTTTGTTTTAGTTTTTGGTGTTTTGCTTTTGTTGTTGTTGTTGTTGTTGTTGTTGTTGTTGTTGTTGTTGTTTGTGGGGCAATGAGGGTTAAATGACTTGCCCAGGGTCTCACAGCTAGTAAGTGTCAAGTGTCTGAGGCCGAATTTGAACTCAGGTTCTTCTGAATCCAGAGCTGGTGCTTTATCCACTGCACAACCTAGCTGCCCCTATAGTGTTACATTTTGATCCTGCTTCATGTTATGGGTTTTTTCATGTTTCAGTGTTTTTTACTTCAGGATTTGGGACAGCTAGCTGGCTCAGTGGATAGAGCATTGGCCCTGGAGTCAGGAGAACCAGAATTCAAATCTGGCCTCAGGCACTTGACACTACTAGGTATGTGACTCTTGGGCAAGTCACTTAACCCTGATTGCCTTAAACATGTGGGGCCATCTCCAGTCATCCTGATCTATATCTTGCCACTGGACCAGATGGCTCTGGAGGAGAGAGTGAGGTTGGTGACTTAGTACAGCCCTGCCTCACTTCAATACAATCAACTGCAAGTCATGACATCACTTCCTGATAATATGGTTTTCTTGGAGAATAAAGGACAAACAACAACTTCAGGATTTGTAAATTTAAAAAAATTAAAATGTTTAATTTCAATAGTCCAGATTTATATCAAAGCAAACTTCAATTTCAAGAGGTATAAATTTGATAAAGTAATTAAACTGTATTTTTTCTTTAGCATAATTGAAAAATGGACAAATATCCATAAATCAATGAAGAATTCTACCAAGAACTGTGTTTTTTCCTACTATTTAGAACTTAGTTTAATAGTTCCTGATGTATGATACTTCTTTTTAGCAACCATAGAGGGCTTTTAATAGCTCTATTGTACAGATGTGAAAATTAATGGAAAAAAGATATGAAGTAACTTGTCAAATAATGTCAGATATTCGAATTTCAACAATAGTCCTACTATTTTTGACTTGGATGTTGATAGTCTCTGTGTCTTTTTGGGCAGTGCCAAACCATAGGTGGGAGCGTAATCAGATAAGGGAATGGAGAAAAAACCAGCCCTGAATAGTGCAGAGTATACCATTTCTGGCATAAATTTGACAAATCCTTAAGACCCTTCTTTGTTAGTTGCTTTAAGAAGTCAAACCCATAATACTCCTGAAATGAGTCATTATTTTTTCTAATTTCATATGCATCCCCTAAGGCACAGAACAACCAAGGGACAGTTACAAGGTCACTGTGGAATTCTCTAATAAAAACTGGCATCCGGGGACGGCTAGGTGGCGCAGTGGATAGAGCACTGGCCCTGGATTCAGGAGTACCTGAGTTCAAATCCGGCCTCAGACACTTAACACTTACTAGCTGTGTGACCCTGGGCAAGTCACTTAATCCCAATTGCCTCACAAAAAACAAACAAACAAACAAAACAAAACAAAAAAAAAACTGGCATCCTGTGAGACATTACTTCCATCAGTCACCTAATCCAGGTTTCTCTTTGCAGATCATCCTTCAGGGAATCCATAGAATGTCTAAAAGAAAAAAATGGAGGTTGGAAAAGAAAAATAATGTGTGTGTGTGTGTGTGTGTGTGTGTGTGAGATGGTGTGTCTCTGTATGTGCATGCATGTGTGATAATTATAAAATACCTCTAAAGGTACTTCTTGCTCAGAGACACTGTTGGATTTTTTTAACATTATAATCAGTCCTTTCAGCAACCCCCCTGCTTAAAAAGAGAGATGCAAACTTAAATCTCACCCTATAGTCTCCAGCTGCCCAGTAATAGAAGATTCTAGCTGTGACATGGAAAATATAAAATCCAGCCATGAATTCCAGTACTCTATTAGCAACTCCACCTAACAATGGCATACCTATTTAATAATCATCTATTATAAGAAATGGAATACTGAGATTCAGTTTTCTTAACACCAAGATGTAGAGAATGGTAGGAAGCAAAGCATGATTCACTGGCTCAGCTAAATTCTGTTTTCTTCATTGCCGTGAGCATATCTTCCTTCCATAATCCTCTTTGACATTCACCTGCTCATAATTTTCATCTGTTCTTTTGTTTTCCCCTCTATGCCCTTGGCATGTCTCAGTATATTCTAGAACAAACTTGCATTTCTCTAATGCCAGGTTGCACACAGCTTTCATTTGGTGGTTTCCATTGATTTGCCCATGTGATTGTTCATCATTGCATTGCATTGCAGAGTCATAAGAATTATATATTGTGAGTGGAAAGCGGGGAGAAAAGGAGGGGAGGCAAGGCCATCCTCCAGCCAATTCCTGCTTCCCTCTATCTCATAGATGTATAGTTAGAAGAGATCTTGGTTGTTATCTAGTCCAAATTCTGTTTTACAATCAATGATAAAACCCAGATAATTTTAAGTGTCTTGCCTAATTTCTCACAGAGGATTTCTTGGAAGAAGAAGTATAAGGAATCAAACTCAGGGACTCCGATTTATAATATTTTTTCCACTATATGTCCTTATTTCTACAATTCATTTTTCCATGCTTTTCATATCGTGTCCATTCTGTGCATGGCCTTGTCTTCTCTTTACAGGAGGAAAACCTTCTCTTGGGTTCGACTGCTCAATAAAGCAAAGCCTTTCAAAGACTTAAAGACTTATTGTCATCGGTCCTTTTTTTTTTTTCTTTTGTGGGGCAGTGAGGGTTAAATTACTTGCCCAGGGTCACACAGCTACTGTCAAGTGTCTGAGACTGGATTTGAACTCAGGTCCTCCTGAATCCATGGCCAGTGCTTTATCCACTGTGCCACCTACCTGCCCCTGCCATCAGTCTTAAAACTAACTTGAAAGCCACATTTTCACAGAGTCAGTTAGAAGGTGTAGTGAATAGACTTGGGCTGGAAGACCTGAATTAAAATCCCACCTCAGATAGTTATTAGCCATGTCGCCTTAGGTAAGTCACTTAACCTCTGTTTGCCTCAGTTTCCTCATATGTAAAATGGAGATGATAATAGCTACTACTCATAGGGCTCATGGAGATCAAATAAGATAATGGTTGTAGGGGCAGCTAGATGGCGCAGTGGTTAAAGCACCGGCCCTGGATTCAGGAATACCTGAGTTCAAATCCAGCCTCAGACACTTGACACTTACTAGCTGTGTGACCATGGGCAAGTCACTTAACCCCCATTGTCTAAAAAAAAAAAAAAAAAGAGATAATGGTTGTAAAGCACTTAGCACAGTGCTACATAATAGGTGCTTAATCATGCTAATTCTTTTCCCTTCATAGTTTGCCAAAGTACTTTGGGGGTCATCAGAAATTTAAAGTGAACTTAAAAAGCAAATCTTTCACTAATGGCAAAAAACACCTCCAGAACTTCTCATTCATGGCCCATGCAAATGATACATCGTAATAGGAATTGATTGATTCTTTCCCTCTCCCCACACACACTCCAGCAATTTCTAGTTCCTTTCAGAGATATTTTAAATTTCTATCAAGTTCTAAAGAAGTCTCCAGGTTTATTTTGTCTTGGGGTAGCTACTAGTAGTTGCCCATGATGCATCAATTTATTGCTTTACCAGTTCCTTTTAGAATATTCTCTAGCTGCTAATGACTCCCCCAGCCTAGAAGCTACAAAAACTGTGTGTCCTCCATCTCCTATTAACACTTGGGAATTCTATTTACTAGGGTCCCCTTTCCTTTCCTTCATGCCTGCAGCTTCCACTGTTCCTCATTCTCCCCTCCCGTTGGGGTAAAAAGAGAAAAAAAGAGAGGGGAGGAAATTCCATCCTTCAATCAATTCCCATTTCCATTTATTCAACTTTTATTTCCCACATCTGGTGGAGGGGGAAGGGGAAAGGAAGGAATACTGTCTTGCTCCCTGCCCTTGAGTTTCCAAATACTGCTTCTTCCTCATTTAGTCTCAGTCTCTGGTTCATATTTTTACACAGCACCAAGGGTAGTATTGAGAGTGAAGAGAAGAAAGAATAATAGCAAAGGAAATAAGAGGAAGATAGGGAGGGAAAACCATGGTTAGACTTTGCAATTTTTCCTTCCCAAGACCCTTTCCTATCCTAAGTCTTAGATTCCTATCCCCATTTTGTTTCTCCATTTTGATATTGACCTCCCCACATCCCATTGCCCTATTCTTTTTTTTAATTAATAAAGTATTTTATTTTTTTCCATTACATGTAAAGATAGTTTTCAACTTTCGTTTATACAAGCTTTACAATTTCAGATTTTTCTCCCTCCCTCCCCTCCCTCCCCCCTCCCTTAGACAGCAGGTAATCTGATATAGGTTATATATATATATGTGTGTGTGTGTGTGTGTGTATATATATATATATATATATATATATATATATATATATATATATATATATATATATATATATATACACATAATAACATTAATCCTATTTCTGCATTAGTTATGTTATAAGAGAAAAAATCAGAGCAATGATGAAAAACCTCAAAATAGAAAAAAAAACAACAGCATCAAAAACAAAAGAAATAGTATGGTTCATTTAGTATCTATACTCCGCAGTTCTTTCCATTGCCCTATTCTTGAAGGACATATTGAGTTAAATAAGCTTTTATGGGATAGCATGAGGACTTTGGACAACATTATTAGAAGAGTTAAAAATACTATTGCTAGCCACTGAGGAGGCTGAGGGAAAACTTCATAAGGGAGGTAGCTAGCTGGCTAGAGCACTGGCCCTGAGGTTAGGAGGATCTGAGTTCAAATCTCACCTTAGACACTTACTAGCTTTGTGACCTGGGCAAGTAACAACCCCAATTGCTTTAAACATCCAGGGTCATCTCCAGTCATCCTGATCTGTATCTTGCCACTGGACCCAGATGGCTCTGGAAGAGAGAGTGAGATTGGTGACCTTGAACAGCCCTCCCTCACTCAAATCCAATTCACTGCAAGTCATGACATTACCCTGATATCATGGTCCTCTTTGAGAATGGAGGACAAATACTTACAACAGCATCTGAGTTGGGCTTTAAATGATAAGTAATAATTTATGACAAAGTAGGGAAAATGCAGAATATTCAAGTTACATATTAGTCTACTTTGTCTACATCTGGTTTCCCAAACTGGGGCCATGGAATGAACCCAGTTGGTGTGTGATCAACCAGTCAAGGAGTTGGAAGATGATTTACATCCCACCCTCCCTGCTATTACCAATAATGTAATGCATACCCACCCTGAAATCCAATTCTCTCCACTCTTCCTTCTCTCTCATCTGTGCAAGCTACCAACTTCCCCCTTGAAGCAATTAGAACCTATTATGTAAGTACCCAGGAAGATCAGCTATATAGTTGCCACTGAAAAATTCCAACCTGCCTCTCAGCATCCCCAGCTACTTGTCTGTTCCAGGCATGTCAAGGTTATGACATTTGTCCTTGGAAGTTTGACTCTATGCTACAAGGAAGTTACCAGTGAGTAAGAGAATTACCTGCCCTTTTTATTTTGAGTGGAACAGAGTGAGTCATATGGGATGAGCAAGCATGAATGAGTTGTGACATATTACAATTCTCGTTATATTGTTTCCTCCACTACTCACTAATCTTTTGAACTTTCCCATTATCTTTGAAGGCATTACCATCATTCTACTCTGCCAAAATAAAAACTTCAGTGCCTCCCTCATTCCACATATTCAACCAGATGACAAATTGTGTCTTTGCTCCTTTCAACATCTCTGTTATCTATCCTCTGTCTATTCATACAGCCACTGTCCTAATTCGGCCTAGTTCAACTCATTACCTGTCATTCAGACTGTTGCAATAGCCTTCTCATGGATTACCCTTTCTCAAGGTTCTCCAAGCCAACTCCAATCTATCTTCTATACAACTACTCAAGTGATTTTCCTAAAGCATAAGTCTTGTCATGTCACTCACCGATCCAAAAATTCCAGTGGCTCCTTATTGACTCTTAAGATCAAATATTATTCCACATTTATTTCATCATTTTAAAATTTGTTAGGTACATAATTATTAGTATATTACTAAATGTACCATATATACATAATTTGGAAATAACACAATTTTGAGGTTGCACGATCATTTCTTTTTTTTTTAATGATAGGGTATATAATCAAGAAAATATGGAGACTTCTAGTCAAGAGCATCAAGTATATAGCAGGAATATGACTGGAAAAATAGGATGGTGTTAGCCTATGGAGGGTCTTGAATGCCATGCAGAACCATCTGCAATTAGGAGCAATGGAAGGTTTTGGAATAGAGTAATGGTTTGACCATGGCTAGGCCAATTTTGTCTACTTTTCTCTACCTTGTAGATAGGAAATTAGAAAGAGTCCTTAAAAATAGCTGGCATTAACCTCAAGCTAGCCTTTTAAAATAAACTGCTCTTCAATCTTTTTTCTTTGATAAGACTAAATGTTTCAAGTTACTTTATTCTTTCCCCCAACTGACCTGATTTTCTGAATTCAGAATGGGTTAAGCTTACCTTTAGGACATTGAGTTATGTTTTTAATGACCCCAAACTTTTTCCTAAAAAAAAGTCCATGTCTTAGAAAAGAATATTCTTCTAGTGCTGGTTATATGGCTCTGAATTACAGAATCCCACAGTTGCCTAAGAGTTAAAGTTAATTGTTGCTCCAGGGACAACAAAAAGGATCATTGGATATGTGAGATTACTCCATATTATCAGCTAAGAATAACATAAGAGAAGTGGCCTAGAGGAGATCACCAAAGAGATGAATTACCAGAAAAGAAGCTGTGGTGTTGAGAGTTAACCACTGGATAGGCCCTATGTGCCATTGATATCTATATACTGTCAAGATAGCTACAGGAACCCTCCCCACTCCAGCACATAGAGTGGATTCCCTATGGATGATATAAGGGCAATGTTGGCAGATGTTACACAGGAAGACAGGCAGTGGATGAAGTTTGATCTGCATCATTTGGCGTGTAATCACATCAAGTTCACAAATTTTCAAAATACCACAGTATCTCCCCCTCATCAATCCTCACATTTTCTAATATAGTTTAATAGACAAAAGGTAGAATTCAATCAGAATCTTTCAAGGTTGGTTGCCATCAGTAACTTGGCACTAAGCTCCAGCATTTGGAAGTTCTGTCTCATTTTATGGGCTAATTAGATGTTACCCTATCCCAATTATCTAGGAGATGGAACATTGGCATATGCTTTGGGAAACTGTCAATGCAAAGTTCCAGCCTTACCACTATCTGGTTGCCTGACCCTGAGCAATCCCTTGATTATTAAAAGGCATATATTTTATATCAGTAATGATTCCAGTTATTCAGTTGGAGCTGGGTTTTGAGGAGAGCAACTCTAGACCAATGTGATGGTAGTGCCAGATCAATGGGAAATTGTATTTGGGCTTAGAAAATAGGTTCAGGATACCCCAAAATCAAATAAAATAAGCAGTGACCCTGTCTTCTCTGTACATGTTGTGCCTTTGGTGCTGCTAAGTGAAGCCAGAAAATTAACTTTTGCTGACCTGTTTCTCAGGGTAGTAGTGAACACTAGATTTTGCCCATTAATACGAAGTTCAGCTGATAAATTACTGTTCCCTTGATGTTTATTTCTGTTTGAGGGGAACAGTTCATGAGTGCAATATGCTATCAAGGGAGCTTTCCTAAGCACTTTTTCACATTTCTTAGAAATAAGTAAATGGATAATTATCATGTTTCTCACTTTCCCCATGGCACCCTTTTCAACCACAGCCTCAGAGACAATCTTCTCAGTTTATAGTTGTATGAGAAATGACAGAAGAGAAGCTGGGGGAATTGGGTTAAGGTCATAGATACTGGTTTCAAACATTTGAGAGAATGTATAATTATATAATATTTATTGGTATTTCATTTTAGTTTTTGCCTAAGGAAATACAAATACTGTGTTTTGGTAACAGTTATGGTTCTCTTTCTTGGCTTCTGGGTTAGTTTGCTACTGAAAGGTCTTATTCCTTATACCCCAGTTATCTCATTAATATAAGGAGCTCTCCATGAGAAACTTACCTTACAACTCAACAATTAACAGTCTCAGTGAGTTGTCTAGGGGGCAAAGAGAGTTGACTTGCCCCAGGTGAGATAGCCAGTGTGTGTCAGAGGCAAGACCTGACCTTAAATATCTGGCCCTATCTACGCTACCATACTAGCTGTAATGAAGGTTTACTAGGAATTAATTACCTTGATCTTGTCACTTAATAGCTTTCATACCTATCTATAAAATGGGGATAATGACATATTATTTTTATGGAGTTGAGATTTGACTTGATGATCACTTAATGTCCATTCCAGCACTAAGGTCCATGCTTGGAAGTCTGCTAGTGAAATACAGTCTTAAGATGGTTTTATTGATGGCTTAAATCTGCTACTATAGGACCTGTACACATACCCACACATACGCGCATGCATACGCGTGCGCGCGTGCACACACACACACACACACACACACACACACACACACACACACACACCACACTGGTGTTTTCTTTCTGAACTTTCTAACTGATAATATTTCAGGTTTACAAAGGGGTTTTCCTCGATTCCAGACTAGAAGATAGATTGCATAGGTATTACTGTCCCATTAATATAGCTGATAGAAACATCCTTGTCCATATTTATATTCCTACTAATTTACAAATCCAAGACTCAAATTTAGGACTCCTGGTTATCTAGGCCTTGATTGAATTTCTAATTTATGAGGAGATCACTACTTTATAAGACTCTGGACAGCTGTAATCTTTACTAAATTCTTCCATGGTTGAAACAAAATTGCTTGTAGTCATGAGTCCTTGGATAACACAGAACAAATTATTCTCTCTTCCACATGATGGCACTTCATGAAACTGGACAATTATCATGTCTGTTTTTTCCCTTTAGTCTTTTCTTATCTTTATTAAAGCCTTCCAATTTCTTAAAATATACCTCATGTGCCAATGCTTCCAGGTACCTTACTATCATGGTCCATGTCTGGATTCATTTTAATTTGTTAGTTGTTTGTTGTTCTGTCATTCAGTCATGTTCAACTCTTCATGACTCCATGGACCATACTATCCATGCGGTTTTCTTGGCTAAGATAGTTGAGTGGTTTGCCATTTCCTTCTCCAGTGTGTTAAGGCAAACAGAGGTTAAGTGACTTGCCCAAGGTCACACAGCTAATAAATATCTCAGGCTGGATTTGAACTCATGTCTTCCTGACATCAGGCCCAGTGCTCTCTACATTAAGCCATCTAGTTGCCCTGATTTGTTATTATTACTCTGAAAATGCAAGATCCACAATTAAACTGGCTTAATTAACATTTAAAAAACAGTGTAGCTTAGTAGGTAATGGGTCAATCTTGTAACCAAGAAAATCTGAGTTTAAATCCTTCTGCTTCTGACATATACCAACTGATCGCAATTTGCTTAATGTGTCAAAACCACCTTCTTACTTTCAGAAGCTTTCTAAGACTGTAAGGAAGAGATGACTTTCCAGATATGCATTGTAACCTCATCAGGGCTTCTCTGTGATGATGAAATGACAAATTAAAAAGCAATCAAGGGGCAGCTAGATGGCGCAGTGGATAGAGCACCGGCCCTGGATTCAGGAGTACCTGAGTTCAAATCCGGCCTCAGACACTTAACACTTACTAGCTGTGTGACCCTGGGCAAGTCACTTAACCCCAATCGCCTCACAAAAAAAAAAAAAAGCAATCAAAAAATAGTATACAATGGAACAGTTACTTCTGATGACACTCTAGGAATGCAGACTAAAATAATGGTAGCTTTGTTTTTAATAGCTGCATTTCACTATTGGCTTATCAAGATTGTGGATGGACAAAACTCCCAGCCATTTTTTAAGATAACCTAATTATGTCTCAGAGCACTTTCATCTTGTGTTCAATTCAGTTCAAATCCTATACTTTTGAAAATGATTTTTAAACTTAAATGTAACACTTTATATTTATTCTTATTAAATTTCATCATAGTAGTTTGGGCTCAATGTTATGGCTTGTCAAGAATTTAGATGGGAAAAGCTGAATGTACATTAATGTAACTGTGACATAAAAAAGGAAGGTTACTATAATGTTGTCACTTGTATCCCTATCTTTTCCTTAACTGATTTATTCCCTTTTAACAAAGTACTTATTAAAAGATACAGCAGGCTTCCAAATAAAGGCAAACATTCATAAAGACATGTATCACCTTCACTTCTGAATACACCCTCAGCCTCTATTGCCCCAGGAGCCATTCTTTGTAACCACCACAAGAAAAATTTAAAAAGAAAAAAAGAGGGAAAAAGCAGTTTAACAAAACTAACAAACATATCATTTGAGTCTAACAGTATATGCATTGTTACATATACATTATCTCCTCACATCTTCAATGAAGGTAGCATATTCTCATTTATTCTTCAGGAACAAGTTGCTCCCTAGAGTTTGCAACATCCAGTTATTTCAATTTACAGTGTTGTAGTCATAGTTATGTTATGTATTCTTTTTTAATTCTTCCTACTATCTTCTTCATTTGGTTAAGACAGGGGGACCCAAAAATCTTGGGGCAATTTTAAGCTTTCATAAAACTGCACCAAGACTTTTGGAATAGCCTATATAAATTTTTCCATGCTTTTCTGAATTCTTTGCATTCAATTTTTCTTACAGCTTAATGATATTTCATTAGATTCATGTGCCACAAATTGTTTAGCCATTCTCTAATTGCTGGTCATCTACTTTGTTTCTAGTTCATTGCTCTCTCTCTCTCTCTCTCTCTTTCTCTCTCTCTCTAACTCTCACTTATTCACTCACTTTATCATACACACATACAATGCTGTTTGACATCTTGATATAAATTGTAGCTTGCATTTTGTTAGTGACGTTTTTGAGTCACATACCTAGCAGTACAATCTTGGGGTAAAAATGGTATAGACATCTAAATAATTTTCTTATGGTAATTCCATATTGCTTTCCAGAATAGTTGTATTAATTAATAACTTATTAGTGTATTTACCTTTTTTTTTGCAGTTCCTACCACAGCTAAAAATCAGAAGTATTTATTGCTATTGTTATGTATGGCATTGTGGTGACATATAATAATAGAACCTGTTCTCAAAGAGCTTATCATGTAGCTAGATAATCCATATACATAATAAGGTCAAACATTCTCTTCTTTGCTATTTAAATACTTGGTCAAGATGATGTTTAGACAAGATAAACAACTCTCATGGCTCAATTCTTTGGGAGGGTGGTTTGGAGATAGCTGTTCAATACAAAAAAGTATTTAGTGCAACCTTTTATGAATATATGTATATACACACATATGTGTATTTAATATGAGAAAATTTCACTTTCCACTGAACTTGGGCATTTATTTTGCAAGGGATGCCATTTTAAAATTCAGGAGAAATAATTAAATAATTAATTGAACCCTTATCCAGGACATGAAATAAATGACTTGTCTGTGTTATGTTTAAGAACCAAATCAGCTTGGAGATGATAAATTCTGTAGAGCTCTTGGGACTGAGAAACCTTCACAAGTTTTGGTGATCACAGAAGATTTTATGAATGAGCTTGGGTTTGACCTGGCCTTCACTTATAATATGGCAGGAATGGGATATATGTTATAGGTGGGAAGCCAACTGAGTTAAGTTTTATACTTATGACATGCTCAAGAGATGATGAGTAGATTAGTTTGGTTAGAGTATATGGTCTATGGTTAGAAAAATAGTAGGAGATGAATTTGGAAAGGGAGTATTATGCAATTTTGTGTAAAGAGAAGAGCTATCTAGAACAAAGGAATAGAGAGGGGGGTGATATTTGATGATATATGATACAATACAAGGTATTTGGTAGATGGACTGAAAATAATATAAAACAATACAAATAAAGGATAGAACTTATAGTAGGGAAAATTTGTTTAATATCAATGAAAATTAATTACTAACAATTAGAGCTGCTGAAGAGTAGAATGGGTTGTCTCAGGAAGTGTTTTGTTCCCCCTCAATAGAGGTCTTCATACAGAGCCCAGGCAACCAAGCTTCTAGCCCAATCCTTGTAACCATCATTCAAGGAAGCAAACAGTAGTGAAGAAGGGGCCAACCATCCTTATCAAGTGCCAACAGGTCAGGAAGTCCAACGTAGCTGAAGGAGCAAAGCACACTGATAATAGAGCAATGGACCCAAAATGTATTCTTTATAGTATTTTGGTGACTAAGAACCTGAGATCAATGGGGATCATTGTAGGGATGTTTTGATGAGTCATGATTAGAGCCTATAAAAGGGAAATAAAAATGGAGAGTGAGAGGAAAGAACATGTGCTTGTAATATCTGGTAGGTATAAAGTAATGAAGTTTAAGTTCTATCTGGATGTGAGGAATTTTAGAGGACAAGAAATGTACTTAGAAAAGGGAAGGTAAGTATCCACATAAAACATTTTTATTGTACACTTTCCATCAGGTTGAAAAAATAATTCAAAAGAAATATAAGGCATGAGGCATTCTTTGTAATGACTAAGCTATCATCCTTTTTTTAGATTGTCATACACTTTGAGTTAGAAGGGACCTTGGCAATCTAATGCAAGAACTTTCCCTCAACTACCCTCTGAACCCTATCCTAAATTTAAAAGTGAAGAAATTGAAGGCCAGAGATGCTATTTAAAGTTCCAGAGCTAAGCAAGAGTCCTGGAGGTGTCAAAGTTTCCTCCTGGGAACCAGATTAAAATTTAATTGAAGGGGGTGCAGCTAGATGGCACAGTGGTTAAAGCTCTGGCCCTGCATTCAGGAGGACCTGAGTTCAAATGAAGCCTCAAACACTTGACACTTACCAGCTGTGTGACCCTAGGCAAGTCACTTAACCCTCATTGCCCCACCAAAAACAAAACAAAACCAATTTAATTGGGAAATGTTTAACAAAGTAAATAAAAATACAATACCACAGAGATAATGTTAATTTATCATTTTTAATTAATATATGACCTGAGGGGATCTCATTTCTATTTGCATTTGATACCAGGAGACTAGACAACCCTCTCCCTCTCCCTCTCCCCAGTCCACCACCACTTTTCATCACTCTCAACCTATTGCTTGTTCCCCTATAACATCCTGTTTCAAAGTAAAGATGAAGACAAAATAATAAGCATAGAGTTGTTATAATGCAGGACTGGCGTGGTTTTTTGCTCATTTTTCAAAGTATATATGTATATATATATATATATATATATATATATATATATATATATATATATATCCCAGAACTATGCTAGTTTCAATTACATTTTCACAGGAAGTTTCTTCTACTTGAGATAGATCTGTAAGTCAAGGATTTATTATTAAACTAGAAGTGAAATTTGTGTTGGGATCACTCAACTAATCCAAATTAATATTTTTCTAAGTCCACAAATTTAGGAGAATGAAAAAAAGAACTTTTACATTTCTATGCAGGTAGTACAGATAATGGTGAGTAGGGAAAGAAAGTGAGCTCATTAGATGAATTAGTCTATTTTCATTATAAACATCTTTACTTATGTAGATGTCTGTGCAATTTTAATAATGATCACCCTGAAAGAAATTGTCCCCTGTTGTAAAAGGATACTTAAATATCATGATTCAACCTTTCTGTGTAAAGAAAGGACAAGGCAGAACACATAATTAACAATTTAACATGTTGAAAGGAATGGCCTCCTGGGCTGAGCACAACACTACAAAGAGGAATTTAGAATTCCATTCCTTATATATGATACATCCAGCTACTTGTCTTCTTCCATCACTTCCATGTAAATTATCTCAAATCCATAACAACAGCTTTGCCTTCTCTTCTGTGTTACAAATTCACATAACCAACTGTGAATTAGACAAGCCCACTGTGATACAATGGAAAGAACATGAAATTTGGAGTCAGAAAAGCGACAACAATAATAGCTAGCATTCATATAGTGATTTAATGTTTGCAAAGTGCTTTTAAAATAGTATTTTATGTTTAAAACAACTCTGGAAAGTAAATGCTATTATTGACAGCCCTGTTTTATAGATGAAGAATCCAAGGCAAATAGGTTAAGTAATTTGTGAGTTACTTGCAAGTTAGTAAATATATGAGACAGAATTTGTATTGAGTTATCTGTATCCCCTGTTTGACCTATCTGACCAAAGACCTAGATTCAAAGCCTGGCTCCCCTATTTACTTCCTTCATGACCTTGGACAAGTCCCAAAGCTCCTCTGAGCCTGTTTCCTCTTCTTAAAACAATGAGGGAGTTGTACTAGATTACTTCATTGGTCCCATCCAGCTCAAAGTCTATGATCCTCTGATCTTATCTGTATATTCTGCTGGCATCTCAAACTCTGTAAGTCCAAAATTAATTTCATATTTCTTCCTCAAACCTATTCCCTCTTTTAGATTTGTACTATTACTGGCACTAGCATTATACTAGGCACTCATTCTTAAAAGCTGGGTATATTTTATCCTTTCTTACCTCCTCTACTCAATCAATTTCAAAGACTACTTCTAAAGGATATTTCACATCCGTCTCCTATATATTCCTACTACTGTGATGCTGCACTCCAGAGCAATGTTTACTAGTATTCATTTCCTTCCAAATGATTATAATAACCTCCTAATTGATCTTTGCACCTTAAATCTCATCCTTTTCACCTACCTTATACACCTCTGTCAGAATCATCATCAGTTAAGAAGCCTAGAGTTGGTAAGTAGTGACCTTCCTTCTCTTTAGCCAAGAGACAAGGACACACCTAATGACAGGCACCACCAACAATCACCCTTCTATCTCTTGAAAAGCCCTGTGTATATATTCATGCGTGTGTATGTGTCTGGGGTGGGGGCAGTAACTTAAGTAACTTAAGGGAACCCTTAAAAAGATTTCACTGTGAGAAGCCCAGTTCTGGCCCAGCTAAATCATCAGTGGAGCAGAAGCAGTCTCCAAGACACCATTTGGAAGGAGGCGCCCCTCAGGGAGCTGGTGAGAAGGACCAAAACTCAGAAGAAAAAGGCACCACAAAGAGGTCAGACATCAGGATGGAGTGAGTACATCAGCAACACAGCTGAAAAGTCCAAGGGCACAGAGGAAGGTGAGAGGAGGTGGCAGCGGCTGTGTTTTAAATAATGTCCAGGGAGGCCAAGGTCCCTTGCAGCCCATCTGCAGAGAAAGAACTGATAGTATCTGAAAACAGATGGAAACACATTTTTAAAAATTTTTTTTTCCCTCTTTGACAATTCCTTAATCTGAAGTTTGGGGTTTTTTGACTGTTTTCTCTCACAACTAGCTAATATGGGAATTTTTCCATGACTACTCATCTGTAACTTATTTCGAATTGCTTAAGTTCTTGTGGGTGGGGGGTGGGAGAGAGGGAGGAAGAGAAGTTGGAACACAAAGTTTTAAAAAATTGATGTTAAAAGTTGTTTTTACATATATCTTGGAAAATAAAATTCTATTCAAAGTTAAAAAAATAAAGACTCAGAGACCCCCCCCCAAAAGCAGTTATAAAGTGTTATACAAACCTCAAAACACTTTCAATTCTAATTATCATTATTATTAACATTATCTCAAACCAGCTCTTAGAAGGGTACAAGATATCAACACATGAGGTAGGGGCAAAAAAATTCATTTTGCTAACTAGTCTACCTTGACTCATCTAGCTTATTTTTAAAGTCAAATAAATAATCTCTTTAGAAGTGGTTTATGAGGATGAATTAAGCAATGTACTGTTAACATGACTTGGAACTTTTATGAAAAAGTTCTTCACACAAAAATCATTTGTAAATTTGAAAATTCTTTACTTGTTACAAATGAAAAAAAAACTATTGTAAAACTAGATAAGTGATCACGTGTTACAGTAATATAGATTACATGACTAGAAAAAAAGAATCATCATCCGAATGCACAGTTTGATATCACTCCATTCCTCAAAAACATTCAATGACTCAAAATTGTCTACAGTTAAAGACATTATTCCTTAGCCTGGGATTTCAGATGCTCTATAATATGGTACCACTTAACCTCACCATCTTTATCTCACATGATTTTACTTCATATACTCCACCCCTTCAGCCAAACTGGCCACTCAACCTGTCCAGCCTCCATGCTTGTCCCTACACCTGTAGTGGCCTGTTCCAACCATTTCCACCCAGAAAAATCCAACCCATCCTTTAAGATCCAGATCCATGAAGATTCTCCTCTATTAATTCTTTTCTGATCCCTTCTTTTTATCTAATGTTTTATTTTGCATTGTGTTTATTTTTTATATATACTATATTTCCTAGTAGATTATAAGATTCTTGGATAGTACCATGTCTTTTTTCATCTTTGTGCCTCCCTCCGTGTCTAGAAGATCCTAATAAAGGAGCTATTTATTCATCCTTGCCTAGCCCCTGCTAGAAAGGAAACCCTCTCTTCCTCCTCCCACTCCCACTTCCAGCCTTGCACCATATTAGAGAAAATTACTAGATTCTGGGATTTCAGCTTAAAGTACAGTCAAGGCTTAATATGTGATTAGAAACCCTGTAGGTGGTTTCAGCAGTCTTCTTCCAGGATCTAGGCAAAAGCCACAGAGTAGCTAGGACAATGTAGCCTCTCCTCTCTCAGTAACCTGATGGGCAGCCACTACTGACAAGGTGAAGGTTAAGATCAATTCTAAAATAGGGGGAGAACCCTGATGATGGGGAATTCCCTGTTTATAGTTGCTATGGAGTTCTGGGTGGGAATAATGTTTATGGCTACTTAACTTGAATAGATATTTGACAAAGAAAGAAAAGGTCATCCTTTTAGGGATATAACTTACCATTCCTAGAGTTGTCTTGCATTTAGCATTTGAAATTGTGTCTTTGTGCTTTAGACAATATTTTATCATTCCAACATCCTTATCTAACTGAGTAACTCAATAATGATTCTAAAGAGACTACATGCCACTTGTTCAATAAATTCCATAAGGGTAGATCTTCAGAATGTCAGAATTGGAAGGGAACCCAGAAGCCATCTAACTCAATCAACAGCTAATCAAACTCTCCTTTTAAAACATACCGATAAGTAACTTATTCCTGATTGTAAAAAGGGATATTGACATAGCTAGGACTTGATCTCTTACTCTCATTGTGCTCATTCTATTCTACCATGGACCTGGAACTTACATATCAGGTAATGTCAAAGTCACATTTTGGGTTATCAACCAACTTTTAGTGTGAATCCAAAGCAATTCTCATTTGCCTTTCCTCTTCTCCATACCTCCTTAGAAGTAAGTTATGGGGCAGGTAGGTGGCGCAGTGAATTGAGTACTGGCCCTGGAGTCAGGAGGACCTGAGTTCAAATCTGACCTCAGAAACATGACACTTACTAGCTGTGTGACTCTGGGCAAGTCACTTAACCCCAATTGCCTCACCACAAAAAAAAAAAAAAAGAAGAAGAAGTAAGTTATAAGACGAATATAAATTTTCATGGGAAGAAGGACATGCAAATCTGAGAACTGTCAGTAAAAGGATATTGTAGAATGAGACAATAGAGTTGGCTGGTCAAAGATGAAGAAAGAAATCTCACATAGACTCACAGGTTTGGAAGATCTATGAACACCTCACATTGTCCAATAAAAATTCACTAAACATTAATGAGAAGAAATAAAATAATTTTAGTAAGTTAGTATACTACATTTCAATTTATTACCATAAAAGTTAATCATGTATCAGAAAGTATTTTAAAGAAAACAAAATTTTCTTTGAAATCTGCATTTTTAAAATAATTGAGCAAGTATAAATTGATCATTCTCCACAATAGATGGAATAAAGAAGAATATAGAGCTATCTTTAAAACTAATAAGTCAGAAGGAAATGGAGAGTGATTGAACCAGAGAAATATCTTCCTCTGACAGACTTTTGAAATGACTAAATTGTTTACAGTCTCTTTTAAAATTATTTACTCTTTTTCCATCATTTTAAGAAATCACTGTTCCCTTGTGAGAAATTTTGCACATTTGTGTTGTAAAACTTGGTATTTTCAACTCATCTTTCCTGAAAGATCTGCTTTGGTTTGGGGAATGGTTATTGATTGAATTATTTTTTTTCAGGAATCACTAAAAATTCAGTCTTCATTAGGCCAGGTTTGCAGTAGAGTTCTGAGGCAATGTCAGACCTCGCAAATTTTGAACTAAAATAGAGACAACCTTGACCAAAGCCATCAGAGGAGGAATGATTTTATTACTTACCTGAGAATGATCATTAAAACTTAGTCAAATAGCTTTCCACTCTCTGCCTTGCAAAGTTTTCAACTCTCCTAGACCTGTCATCATGAATGCTTTACATGATGTGTTCAATCCTCAGAGTATGTGAAGTTTTTTCTGATTCCCTCTCCCCCTGCCACCAAAACGACCCCCTGCAATTTACTTTGCATTTGTCTTGGATATATTTTGTATATTCTTCTTCTTCTTCTTCTTTTTTTGGTGAGGCAATTGGGGTTAAGTGACTTGCCCAGGGTCACACAGCTAGTAAGTGTTAAGTGTCTGAGGACGGATTTGAACTCAAGTCCTCCTGAATCCAGGGTCGGTGCTCTATCCACTGCACCACCTAGCAGCCACTTTGTATATTCTTTCATACATGTGTTGTTTCCGTCAATAGAATGTAAATGCCCCTCAACCAGATGCTATTGTATTTTGATTTTTGCATTTCCACTGTAGAGCACAGTGTATGGTATGTAGTTGGTTCTTAATAAATCTTGCTGACAGATTATATTAGATTATGATGACATAGGCATAAATTGGTTTAAAAGGAAAAAAGCTCTGGACATGGAATCGGGAGCCTTGGCTTTTAAATGGAGAATCTGATACTAGCAAAATGGGTAAATTGCTTCACCTCTCTAAGCAATAGTTTTCTTATCTATAAAATGGGGATAGTAATACTTTCACTGCAGGAATAGTGGGGGACCCTAGAGGGATAGTATAGGAAAATGTTACAGAAATGCAAAATGGTGTTTTATTGAGACCTAGTGGCTGAGGCTGAAAATCGTCCAGTGCTTCCAGTGCCTCAGTCTTTAATTTCTTTGGTGACCTCGAGGAAGCTACAGATATTCCTTATGTTTCAAGCTATATCTTTATGTATTGATTGTTTAATCAGGATTTCTTTATTACACAATTCATTCAAAATAGTAAAGCTCTCTATCTCTTGTTTATTCATAAATTGTTGGCCTATTCCTACATATGAAGGAAGATGCTCTCTGGGTCCAGAGAAAGAACTGATAAATAGAAGTATGAATAGAAGGGTTTTACATATATATACATATTTGTGTGTAATATTAGCCATCTCTAGTGCAAGGGAAGAGGAGGGAAGAAAAAAGGATGGAAAGAAAGTTACAGATAACTTTATTATATATTTTAAAAGTATAGCAAGTTATATGTAATAGATTTGCAGTTTCATGTACAATCATATTTTTATCTTCTATTATTTTAAGGAAATGCTTGTTTTATGTCTCAAGTTCAGAGTACAATAAATGAACACTTTAAAAAAGTGGTGCTAATAACAAAATGATAAGTGATTATTCAGGGGCAGCTAGGTGGCACAGTGGATAAAGCACAGGCCCTGGATTCAGGAGGACCTGAGTTCAAATCTGACCTCAGACACTTAACACTTACTAGCTGTGTGACCCTGGGCAAGTCACTTAACCCTAATTGCCTCACCAAAAAAAAAAAAAGATAGGTGATCATTCAAATGATGTTATATGTCATTGAAGTGGTATGTTCCTTCAAAACAACTAAACATTTACAAAAGCATTAACTATAAAACAGACCTAATGACAACACACTTTTTCTGCTCCCTCAGCAATATTGTGAGAAATCATTGAGGGGACCAAGTTTCACTTTAGAGACTGCTGCCTTCCCATTTGACTCCTTTCAATGGGAAATCATAGCAGAATTGGAAGGAATATAAGAGGCCATCAAATCCAACTCCTACCCAAAGGAAGGTACTTAATACAATCTCTCTCCCTCCCATCCCCACTCCTACCCCTCTGTATAAAATTTGGACATTTCCCTGCCTCTCGCCTTGCCAAAGTTTCATTTATTGTCTCTATTAAACAATCTAGAGTCATGTTAATAACTAGACCTAGTGCAGTTTTGGTGGCAGTAAAAATATCCTCTATAAGAAGACTGTTTCCTATATTCCTGGAGGTCAAGGGAAAAAATTTCATCTATGACACAATGTAGATCCATTATCAATATTAGGATCTTTGACAAGAAGGCAGTATTCTCTCATGGATAGAAGCTGGTAACAGAATCCTGGGATATTTGGTTTTGTCCTTTGATTTTTTTTTAGCAATTACCTATTTAATTACCTCCATGATGTCAGATAACTTTCTGTACCTATGATTTTCCATCATAAAAATGGTCATTTTTATCAATTTTGCACGCAAGAAATATAAGTGGCAACTTTAGTGTTCCTTTTGTATTATTAGCTAATCATGATCCTGATCAAAAAGAAAAGGATATGAATGTGAACTAGCCTAAGTATATATGTGATTGCATTCCAAAGGTAAATAGAACTTTTTTCTATATTTTAAATTATTTCTTACTATCCAAACTTCAAATCTCTTATAATCAACAAATATTATCAAGAATTCATTATAATAGAGAGACACTGTGATGTAGTACCTGTAATGATGGACTTAAGAGATCAAGAAAGTAGCACTTCTGACACTTACTAGTGTAACAACTAGAATGATGCCACCTGCTGGGAAGCTATTGTAGGAAAGCTCGGCCTTGAGGAGACGGCGTCTGAGGTCAAGGTCCTTGCCATCAGGAAGTGACATTTGCTCATGGGTACTGTCTATCAAGGCTACCAGCCAATCAACTTGAGGAGGACACGAAGTAGGAAGTGGATGCTGGCAGAGGGCTTTTTCTACTAAAAGGGCTGTGGCCGCCACTGCCCTAAGGCAAGGTGGCACCCCAGATGCTACAGGGTCCAGTTGGGTTGAATAGTAGGCTATGGGGCATTGGTTAGGCCCCAGTGATTGAGTCAGAACTCCAGAAGCCATCCAGCTTTGCTCATGTACATAGAAAATGAGGGGCTTACTGTAATCTGGAAGTCCTAGGGCAGGTGCTGATAGCAAGGCCTGTTTTAATTCTGTCACAGCTGAGAGATGCTGGGAATCCAGCTGTAAAGGTTCTGGGACAGAATTTTTGGTTAGGGCTATAAGAGATTTAGTAATTTCACCAAAATAGTGTAAAGTCCTCTGTCAGCATCCACTTCCTACTTCATGTCCTCCTCCCAGAAATGGGAGGCTCCTCAAGTTGATTGACTGGTAGCCTTGATAGACAGTACCCATGAGCAAACATCACTTCCTGGTGCCAAGGACCTTGACCACTTCACTTGCCCTCAGATGCCTTCTCCTCATGACAGAGATTTCCTACAGTAGCTCTCCAGCAGGTGGCATCATTCCAATCATTACACTAGTGTTATAACTATGGACAAAGTCATTAAAATTTTCTGAACCTCACTTCCCTTAATATGATATATATTACCTATCATAAAGGATCCTTAGGTTCAAATGGAATAGTGCAAATAAAATATTTTGCAAACTCTAAAAACAGTATATAAATAGCAATCATTATTATTATTATGACAATTAAATTGGAAAGCTACCCAAAGGACAATGAAGGGATTTGTGATGAGCAAACATAGGTCGTTTTATGTTAACTATCTAAAATTATGTGAAAGACATGTATTAAGGATCAAAAATATTATGGCCTGGAAAGAAAGGTGGCTTGGTCATGTATTAAGAACATAGAATAACCAGAGTATTGCCCATATGTTTTTTATATCCTTAAAATGTCAAAATTTGACAATTTGAGGAAGTCCTGTAGAATACTGAGTTGCCCTCCTTTTTTTGTTTTTGTTTTTTAAAGGGTTTTTTGTTGTTATGGCTGTTTGGTTGTTGTTGTTGTTGTTAAAGAGACTAGCTCTCCCTGTCTTTCCCTGGCTTCAAGTTGTTGTGGAGTCATTTCAGTCACGTCTGACCCTTCATGAGCCCATTTGGGGTTTTCTTGGCTAGGGTATTAGAGTGATTGTATTTCCTTCTCCAGTGGATCCATTTTGTCAAGCTATTAGAGGTTGAGTGACTTGCCTAGGGTCATACAGCTGAGAGGTGGATTTGAATGAAGGTCCTCCTGACTCCAGGCCCAGTGCTCTATCCATTGAGCCACTGGCTACAGGCTAGAAGAACAGTAGCCCAATTCCACTATAAATTCATGGGCTGATTACCCCTACAAACTGGCACAGAAGCCTTCACCAGCTATGTTTTTGAGGTCAATCAATTCAGCCTTTCTTAGACAAATTTGTGGCCCTCTGTTCCTTTGGCTTATCATATTAATGTCAAACATAATACAGACAACTAATTGGCATATCCCACTGAAACTCAAAACCCCTGAACTCAAGAGATTTGCCAGCCTTAGCCTCCCAATTAAGTGAGATTATAGACATATGCCATCACACCTGATAACTAGACACTCTTTGGCATATTTTCAGGAGGTCATGGTCAAGTGTTAGTGAAGATGAAATAGCATGAATGATTCAATCTGAATAGCTAAAGAGAGTGCCCTAATATATGAGATCATGAATTCATTGAAGCATTTAAGTATTATATCAATTAAAGTTGGTCAAAGATATTCACTTTTCTTTATAGATGATAAAATGGATATCTCAGATATACAAGTTAGTAATGATATCTTACCACTTAACTTACTGTGTTTTGTGGTCAGTAGTATCTTAATTTTCAGAATGATTAAAAAAAAAATTCTAACCCTTAAAGAATTCAAGTGAAAACATACCGAGTCAAACATACTGAAATCGAGCATTACTTTCTTTGAAACATCCAGTTTCTTAAAATCCTCCAATGATTTAAGCCTTAAAGAAAAGGACACAATTGAAGAAAATGCTACAATAAAGCATATGGCATTCTGAGATAACACATGGCTCAGAGCAAACAGATCTAAGCAATATGTTATCTTACAGTTCCAGGGTGCTTTTGGAAGGATTAGAAAATGGAAACTCTCTCCCAGTTGTCCTTTACTTCCCCTCATCCCCCCCAAAGAAACAAAGTCAGCTAAATATAAAGCAGGTCAGTCTGGAAATATGTGCTATATTGATTATGTTACGCTATATTTAAAGCAAATTATTATGGTTGTATTAAAAGAAAGTATAGAAAGAGACTCCATAGTACATTGATGAGGCTGAAAAAGAGGAAAGTTTTTGAATGGACAAGCAAACATATTGAAAACTGGATACTTTCAAGTATAAATGACCAGCAGTATAATGAATATGAGGCAATACCATCAGAAGAAAAGGAATGACAAATCCATGGGCCATCTTAGACTTCTGCCCCTGACTGACTCAGGTCATTTGATTCTCATCTCAGTTCTCTTTCCATTATAACATGATATCTCTTACCATAATAAATTCTGTTTAATGATGACAGGCAATTAGTTCAGAGCTCAGTAATTGCAGAGACATATTACCTGCTACTAATGGCATAGTTTCATATAATCATAATATAAAACAAGCAAGCAAGTTTTTATGGGAAACAGTGTGGAGTGATGTTAGAGAAATGGATGTGGAGTCAAAAGACAAAAAATTGAATGCTGCTTCTGCTAAGAAAGGATAAAAGATTTTATTAAGTAATTGCTATGTGCAAGGAACTGTGCTAAGCCCCTTACAGATATCTTACTTAATCATCACAACTGTGAGAAGCAGGACCCCTTGTTACTCCCATTTTATAGCTAAGAAAATGGAGTCAGAGCTTAAGTGAAATCTTCCAGTTAACCAAATTGGCTTGCCTAATTCATAGGGACGTTATTAGGGGTTATTAGTTTACCCATTACCCAAACACTTTCAATACAATTCAACAAGCATTTTATTAAGGGCTTATTGTATACAGAAAACTCATTTTAGATTATGGGAAAAGTTCAAGATGTACCTTAAGGAGATCATGCCCAACTCTCTATCCACTTCTTTGGAAAGAACTAGTGTCACAAATAATAGATGCTATCTATTACCCTGGAAAATGAATACAGCTGATACCTACATCAAGAGGTTCTAGTAACTGATTGGAAAAAAAAGAGTTGAGGAAAAAAGAAGAGTCAAAGATAACCCAAAGACTTAAAACATGAGACTGTGAATAATGGCTCCACTAACAAAAAAAAATGGTGCAATTCTGAAGAAGCTCAATTTTAAGGAGAAAAGAGAGTAAATTCAACTAAGCCACTTCTCCTTAGTTCAGTGGCTAGGGTGTTAGGTACCACTGCAGCTTCTACCCACTCACTACTCCTTATTCCACCCTCTGGAGACATCTAATCCTTATTTCTTATGGCAGCCCTTTAAATATATGAAGGCAACTATCATATATATTGTATGTGTTCTATCCCCCTTTTCCTTTAATTGATCCTCAAATTAGAGTGCTGAAACATTAGTGATCAATTATATGGTACCTGGTAAACAGTAGGTGTTTAATAACTGCTTGTTGATTAATCTAATAGCTTAATAATTATCTTCTAGCTGAAGAAACTGAGGTCCTAAGATGATAAGTGCTCACATATACACACAAACGTACATACACACACATTGCAAACACACATACAAACACATGCTCTGACAGATGTAGGATCAGAAAACAGGTCTTTGGGCTCCCATTTCAGTACAACTTCCACTACACTGTACCATCTGCTTAATAAGAATATTAAAATTTGCATTGCTAAAGTCATGGCTATGATCTTGAGGATTTAGATTTCCTTTAACATACTAAATGATGAGAGATCCTCCATTAAATATTTTAAGATTCTTCACTACACTTCCTTCTTAATTATATTATGATCTTATTCTTCCAGAAGAAGTGATGGCCTGAGAACTAGTCACAGAGTTTAGCTATGATTCTATATATGCATATGGTAGGACAAAGGAATGTGAGATGGTAATGAGTCAAAGAAAATGCATCATGTACAAGAGAATTCCCAAATAGAAATCAAATGATCCTGCTGAGGGAGGAAATATATGCTACCTATTCCTTTCATACTCCTGGTCGACCTCCTACCTCTACCCTCTCCTCTATTTCCTTTGTCAGCCCCTCTTTCTAACTCTTTAAGTTAGGTGTTCTTCAGTGTTCTTGAGTAGCTAGGTGGTGCAGTGGATAGAGTGCTAGGCCTGGAGTCAGGAAGACTCATCTTCCTGAGTTCAAATCTGGCCTCAGATACTTACTACCTGAGTGACCCTGGGTAAGTCACCTCACCCTCATCTGTAAAATGAGCTGGAGAAGGAAATAGCAAAACCAGTCCAGAATCTCTGCCAGGAAAAAATCACACATGGGGTCATGAGTTGTTGAACACAACTGAAAAAAAATTACAACAATAGTGTTCTATTTTTGACTCCCTTCCTTTATTGCTCTACACTCTTTCCTTTGGCAAACTCATTCATTCCTTTTGTTTCAGCAAAGTCTCCTGAGGATGATGTCACATTCAGCCCTGACAGGCTTTTCTGAGATCTAGTCCCCCATTATTAACTGCCAAAGCTTGGTTTTCTAACTACTTCTCATGAACAGAAATGCCTTTACTTTATTTTTATTTTTTATTGTTTGTTTCAGTGACACTGTCACTTTGCCAGCTTGCTAGAATGGATAAGGTACTGACTGGAGTTGAAGTCAGGGAGAGTTGTTTGATCTCCCTGGGCAGATCACTTGATTTTTCTTAATACTTCAGGCAACTCCCCAGGAATCCTCTAATAACTCAGAGACCTTTTGGAGGGGGTTCTCCATGAATCACTTTGCTTAATGCAACTACTCCATAACAGATATTTAAGAGTTATGCTCTGGTTACCAAGGATAAAAAAAAAATCATACTTTTTAAATATCATCATATGAATCATTTTTTGTTCCTCTCCTCTCAACTTTGCTGAAATGCCTAATGTTCCCTTCTTAACAGGCCATTCAAAGGAGAGTTAAATCAAAGACTTTTAGAAATAGTATTTATCTAGTCCAATTCTCTGATTTTTCAGACGGGGAATGGGTCATGTTTTTAAAATATATTAATAATTCAGCTGTTCAAAACAATGTACATAACCATAGAAACAGTACAATAAATGATGGTCAATTTTGTTTCAAGACACAAAAGCCTATCTAACTTATAACATATCTGAACTAATGCAAACCTTTATTCTTGTTCTGACATCCAATTAAGCTATCTCAAAGCTTAGAGATGTTACATGACTTTCCTGGGGCTACACAGCTACTTAGTGAGAGAAATGGGATTGGGGTATGGAATTCAATGTTCTTTCTGTTAACATCCCCACCCCCATAATTATTTCTCAACTGAAGGTGTTGAACTTATTTTCCCAAACAGTTGCAGTGCTCTTCTAGCTGTTGCATATGTTGAGTTAACCACAATCTGGGAAACAGGTCAAAGTGAAATGATTCAATTATCATAAATATTGCTGTCCACTCCATATGCAAGATGAAGATATCAGTGTAATGATTGGAATGATGCCACCTGCTGGAGAGCTACTGTAGGAAAGCTCTGCCATGCGGAGAAGGT
The DNA here is from genome assembly GCF_019393635.1 of Dromiciops gliroides. Lineage (NCBI taxonomy): Eukaryota > Metazoa > Chordata > Mammalia > Microbiotheria > Microbiotheriidae > Dromiciops > Dromiciops gliroides. Next base: position 137,555,228 of record NC_057864.1, read on the forward strand.
ATCTGAGGGCAAACCATGTGGTTTTCCTTGGTGTCAGGAAGTGATGTTTGCTCATGGGTACTGTCTATAAAAGAGGCGAGGCTTGCTCTCTTGTAAAGCTTCTAATTTATTGGTGACCACTCATTGGATATTTTAGACAGACTAGCTAGAAATTTAGCTCCTTACATCAGTGATAAAGTTTTCTACATCATGGTACCCTAAAATGTTTTTCACAAAGAACATATGTACATATCTGTTCAAAAGACAAATATTCATTGATTTCTTACTCTTGGTTCAACAATGTCATTAAGCATTGTGGTGAGTACAAAAGGATGGACCCTGCCATCAGGGAGTTTATACTATATTTGTGGACATAAAATAGGAAACAGTTAAATCACACTGCTAAAATAAATAGGTTAAGCTCCACAATTGTATTTTTGTTTTTGTTTTAATTTTTGCAGGGCAATGAGGGACTTGCCCAGGGTCACACAGCTAGTTAAGTGTCAAGTGTCTGAGGCTGGATTTGAACTCGGGTACTCCTGAATCCAAAGCCAGTGCTTTATCCACTGCGCCACCTAGCTGCCCCCTACACAATTGTATTTTAAAGTGAGTCATTTGGAAAAATGACCATTCCTTTATGATGGTGTTAGAGATAATGGTTCCCAAGTATGGAAACACCCTCTCTCATGCAGGCTGGCACTTTTTCTGCAATGTGTAGTATTAGAGATTTCCCTAGAGGACAGAGATATTAAGGAATTTTGTCAGGGTCACACAGCCAGTATGGGTCAGAGATAGGAGCTTAACCTGTTTTTTCCAGGCAAGCTCTCTATCCATTATACACTGTTGCCTTTCTTAATAATATTAAATCCCTTAATAATACCAATAATCATAACTAACATTTATAACCTCAATACTCCAATGGATCTGTGAATTTTTCAACATCCCTCCAAAGTTACAGATTACAACTCGTCTATACCTACACATCCTATGAAATTCTTGTCTGTACCTCTCAATAAATTGGCCATAAGGGATCCATTCAAGATGTTGGGGGACTTCCTCACTTTGTAATGGATTTTCAAAGACACCAATGGAGCAAATATGTTTCACGTTAGTTAACTCTTTTTTTTTTTTTTTTTTTTTAGGCAATGGGGGTTAAGTGACTTGCCCAGGGTCACACAGCTAGTAAGTGTCAAGTGTCTGAGGCTGGATTTGAACTCAGGTACTCCTGAATCCAGGGCCGGTGTTTTAACCACTGCGCCATCTAGCTGCCCCATTAGTTAACTCTTACTGTCAAAATATTACCAGCTCATCTTCTGATGTATTGTAGTCTGCTCATAACCACTACACACTTCTCTATTGTTCTCTAAGTGATACACATTTATAAATTCTTGGCAAATTAGAGTGATCAGGGATCTGAAATCAGCAACACTAGTAAGTTTTGGAATGAAAAAGATTGGCCTTCCCCCCCCCCCCCCCAAGAAAGAAACTTGGCACAATTAAGGTATCATTGTAATTTCCCAAAGGCAATTCAGGCCACTTTCTTCCTCCTGTTTAATTCTGGGCTCAACTTGTTCCTTTAGAGTATCTGTATAAAATAAGCTTATTGGTGGTTGAGCTCCATAGATAATCCTTTTAACTACATGCAATAATCTGGACATTAAGTGCGTTTTCATGCATTTAATTTTTCCTATGTGAATGATTGGGCCACTCTTGAATGGTTATCAGTTTAGTCTAAGAGTCTCTGCAAAGACCTAGGACAAAGTAAAACCAGCACTGAAAGGCATATCTGGAAGATGTCACCATCTACAAGGAAGTCCCTTTCAATTTGAATAGTATTTCCTCCCCAACAATGGCAAACACTTTTGTGGAGCCAACATCTCTTTGTCTTATGTTTTGCCTCTAATGAATGATCTGAGAGCTGCTGAACAAGGCTACCTTTGTTGTTATGCTTATCAAGAAATCTTGCACAATTTTGATGTGTGCATGAGAGTTTATTGTAATATATATATATATATATAGTGAAGCTTTTTTAAAAGCTTTTTTAAATGAAAAGAAATATTGTCAAGTGACCTCACTAAGGAGTTTTAAGGGTGAGACTAGACAGATAATAACAAACAGAGGAAACATGGAAAAGATCTTTTCTTCAGGATCTAAGGAAGCACTATACTTCACAGTTCCAAGTTTGCTTGGAGAGGAAGTTTAAAGGACACTAGAGAAAATAAAGATGCAAAAGACTTGGAAACAAGCTTTGGACCTTATTCATTATCTGCTCCCTCCCCAGTCACTCAGCAAAAAAAAAAAAAAAAAAGAATTGACTGAGAGGGTATCCACAATAACTGGCTTATTTGCCAATTTTATAGAATCATAGATTTGGAGCTAGAAGGGAGCTCAGAGATAACTAAGTCCAACCTCTTTTTTTTTTCTTTTTTCTTTAACAGATGAGGAAACTGTGGTATAAAGAGATTTAATTCATTTGCCTAAGATAATAGATCTAAAAAGTGCCTAAGGCAGTATTTGAAGCCAGGTCTTCTTAACTCCAACTCCAGTGCCATATCCCCTATACCAAATTTCCTCTCTTCTATTTTAATTTTTAAATTTTTTTTTTTTGTGAGGCATTTGGGGTTAAGTGACTTGCCCAGGGTCACACAGCTAGTAATTGTTAACTGTCTGAGGTCAGATTTGAACTCAGGTTCTCCTGAATCCAGGGCTGGTGCTCTATCCACTGTGCCACCTAGCTGCCCCTCTATTTGATTTTTTAATGAGAATATATATATTCATATATATATATATTCATATATATATATATATATATATATATATATATATATATATATATATATATATGAGAGAATACCCTTGATGAAGGTATTAGTAAGGGACAGATAAGCTTTTCTAAAAATTATTTCATGTTAGACTACATTTTCACTATCACAAAAACAACTCAAGGTTGTAGAGAATAAAAGATTCTGCTGGGTTTATTGTTGTTGTTTTCAAATTAATTATTTTTATAAGCATTTTTTCTCCTGCCTGTTTTCCCATATCCCTCTTCAACGTTTGTCATTTTCCTCTTTTGACATCTTTGCCAATCTGATAGGTATTAATTGGAACCTCAGAGTTGTTTTTATTCGAATTTTCTCTTTATGGGTATAATCCAAGCCCCAAAGCCCAGTGATTGGAACTCTTTCCTCATTAGTGTATATAAGTACCTCAACCTGTGTGAAGGTTGGGGCAGAATTGGTGAGTGCTGGTGAGAGCAGAGAGGAGAGCTGTAGTCTTTTCGGTCCCTTCCAATTTTCTTTAATCTCTTTGGGTTCTGCAAATCACCTCTGGTGCTTCTAGCTTCTGGTTTCCAGCTTCAAGAGAGAAGATGGAAGATGCTAAACCCACTTGTGATTCCTGAATGAAAAGATTCTGGAAAGAAGCCAACGTGAGCGGAGGTGGCAATGTCTGTCATGTCCCAATTCCCACCTTGCTACACTAGAGACATCAGAGAATTTCCCCTTGGGTGAGATCTAGGACTCTCTCTTTTGGTTGTGCTAAGTTACTTTGCTCCCGGAGGAAGAGGTTTTCCTCTAAATTGTCTGGTATATGGGGCAGCTAGGTGGCGCAGTGGATAGAGAACCGGCCCTGGAGTCAGGAGGACCTGAGTTCAAATCCGGCCTCAGACACTTAATACTTACTAGCTGTGTGACCCTGGGCAAGTCACTTAACCTCAATTGCCTCACTTAAAAAAAAAAAAAAAACCACACACACAAAAAAAATTGTCTGGTATATGTTCTCCTGTGTATATAGTTTGTGTGTTTTTTCTGATTTCTGTTGTGCTATTGACTTGGATGAATGGATGTCTTGTCTACCTAATATGTGTGCTCAATGTGCAACTAGTATTTGGTGGGAAGGATGCCAAGCCTTAGATATAAAATTTGGGGTCCTCCTTTCCCCCCAGAAATGAACAATGATCAGAAGTTAGATTTAACTTGAAAATCACATTTTCCATACTAATAATATTTATGGAAGTAGATATAATCTTAGCCTATTATTCACTCCCTCTGAAGAGAGAGTTTAGTGGTGCAGTGGATAGATCACTGGCCCTGTAGTTGGGAGGACCTGAGTTCAAATCTGACCTCAGACTCTTGCTAGCTGTGTCTGCTAAAATTTATTTGTGGTAAAGATTAATATGCCCATTTTTAGCTAACTCATTTGAGAGGGACCACACCTGGCCCACCCCGAGGTTATGTATGCTACTGAGCTCAGAAAGGCAGCTTTTGAAGGACCTCCCCTTTTGGGGAGTCTTCCAGAACTTGGCCCTTTCCTTCTTGGCCTTTGCGCGACACGTGTTCCTGTTCTATCTTGGGTGACTGCTGTTCTGGCAAGCAACTGCAGGCTGTCCTGGGGGTTGGTGAGTTAATTACGGAAAACCCTAAATTCCTGTGAACTAGCTTAATTGGGAACAGTTTGGGCAGTGAATAGGTTAAGCTTGGAGTTAAGAATATTTATCTGTATTTCTATTTTCCTATTTCCTTATCTTTGATTTTTATTAGTTTCACCTTTATTGTTTAATTCATTCCCAAGTAATAAAATCTGATCGTTTTGTGAACTAAAGCTTAGAGACTCCTTTCTTATTGGCCTGGGAGAAATATCTAAAAAGGGCAGTTCAGAGGGGAGGGTTAAACCTAAAATCTCTCATATTTCCGGGACCCCAATATTAAGGCGAGTCACCCAAATAATGCTCTGTATATCAAATTTTGGCCCTCACATGAGTGACCCTGAGCAAGCCACTTCACCCCAATTGCCATCTCAAGTCATCCTTATTTGTATCTTGCCACTGGACCCAGATGGCTCTGGAGGAGAGTGAAATTGGTGACCTTGCACAGCCCTCTCTCACTTAAATCCAATTCACTGCAAGTCATGACATTACCTCCAGATATCATGGTCCTCTTTGAGAATGAAGGACAAACAATAACTACCTGGCAGGAAATAGGCTTCCTTGGAAAGGGTGGAGTAAGAAAAAGCTAGATACATCTATTCTGTCTTCCTTTGAGCCACACAATGACACCCACAGGGATACAGTTCTCTTGCAGTAATGAGTTAGCAATTCATCTACCCCTACCTCAATCCTTACCCCTACCCTTACATATCTCTCTCTCTCTCTATATATATATATCTATATATTTACATTTTTATATATATTATGTGTGTGCATCTGCACTCATAAATACACATATATAGTTTGGATTTTTTCCTTGGAATGCCATATTTTTCGTGTTTTTTTTTTTTGTTGACTTTTACATATGGCTTTTGTTGTTGTTATTCATTTGTTTTTCAGTCATGTATGACTCTTCATGACCCCATTGGGGGGTTTTCTTGTCAAAGATATTGGAGGGATGTGCCATTTTACAGATGAAGAATTGAGGCAATCAAATCTGATTAAGAAGTAATGAGGGGGGTGGCTAGGTGGCGCAGTGGATAAAGCACCGGCCCTGGATTCAGGAGTTCCTGAGTTCAAATCCGGCCTCAGACACTTGACACTTACTAGCTGTGTGACCGTGGGCAAGTCACTTAACCCCCACTGCCCCGCAAAAAAAAAAAAAAAAAAAAAAAAAAAAGAAGTAATGAGAGAAAATGAATATTGCAATGGGAATCTTAAAGTGTTATCTTGTCACTCTTAGACTGAGAGATTATCCCTGTATCCAGACAATCCCCACCCTTAAGCAATCTAGACAAAGGTTCTACCTCCACCCAAACTTAATTGAGTGCAATTCAATTAGATTAGAGATTCCCTGTAAGGCTGGGTGGGGTCTGATAGAGGAGAAAGGTAATTCAACCTTCAGAGACTGAGCTTTTGAAATTAGGACTTTAGAAGAAGGGAGAACTCTGGATCTCCTGAAATCATTGGTTATTAATAATAATTTCCCTCAAGATTTTGCTGAGTGCTTTATAAGAATTATCTCACTTGAGCATCTCCATATTCCCCTGAAGGAGTTGCGGTGGTATTAAAGTTCCCTTTTTGCAAAGTGAAATTCAGAAATGTTAAATGACTTATCAAAGGCCATACAACTAATAAATATTGTAAGTGATTTTCCAACCCAAGACTTCCCGATTCCTAGTCTATCATGATCTATGCCTAGGGGTTTCCTTATCATAAATCCATATCATATGCTCCCTCTTATTTACTTAACCCATAATGTAGATGAAATAGTATTAAGCATGGCCCTTAACCTGGAGTCATGAGCCACCCTGAGTTCTTGGCAACAAGTGACATAAATTAAGATGTAGAACTGGGTTGCCAGTGTGGGGCACAGCTGGGGAAAAAATGCAATAACAGCAGTAAAGTAAGGCTAGACCCAGCTTTGGGCAGGCAGCAGACATCTGAGGTGAAATAGAGAGCAGATTAGGCCAGGCAGCTGACATCAGCAGTACTCACACTCAGGAAGGCAAATTTCAAGGCTGTCTGGGAAAGTAGGTCATGTATAGAAAGCTCAAATATAGACAACTTTGGTTTATTAGGACAGAAAGACTTCAGGCGGAGACAAGTCAGTGCCAAGGGAGGAAAATATCATTATCAAAACCCTGTATCTATTTGGTTGAATTTGCAGGTTTTTAAAAGGCCTCACTCCATTTGTGCTCATCTTGCTCCATCAGGGAATTGCAGGTTCCTCAGTATCCCCCCCCAAATATATATATATGGATTATTTTTTTTTTGTCTCTTCAGGGAGACTTGTTCTCTCTGTTATTATATGATGATTCATCCTCTAGTGGTCCAATCTCTTATGGGTTAGTGTTCCATGGTTTATGACTAAGTCCCCTGTTGCTAAACTCCTCTGAGCTGTGAATTGTCACCCTGAAATTAAGCTTCCCTGAACTTCAAGCCTCATTAAAATCTGAGCTACAAACATCAATGGCTCCAGAGAGGGAAAGAAGAGGTCAAGATCTGGGACTTAGTGTTGATCAGAGGTCCTGGCTGAACAACATCCATACAAGCATTGTAAGAAGGCTCTAGCACAAAGGGATGAGGAAGGAAAAGAATAGTAATACTTTTTATCTGCTATACTAATGGGGGAGGGGACTGCATTCGGGACAGGTGTGAGGAGAGGGAGTTGTTTGGCAAGGGGATTAGGTAGCAATGGTCATTCTTAAATAAAGATTGTCATATGCCAAATTGTACATAAGGGAGAAAGATGATGCATATAGTTATGTTTTGAAATGAGTACTTTTTAGTTATAGAATGATATAGATATAAGGAAAAGGCTTTAGGTTAGGTATATACACATATATTTGTGTGTGTGTGTGTATGTATATATATATATATATTTATATATACACACATATGTACATAAAAGAAACAAATTCAAATTATAGATACATGCACCTTATTTTTACGTATATTAACAGACTTTGTCATATAAATTTTGGTGTATATACACACATTTTGATGCTTTTTATATCTATATAGAGATAGATACCTACCAATAGATATGCTTATAGATAGATAAAAATATAACATCAGAATAGATAATTATATAAATATAAGCACAACATCAGATGCTAATATTGATAAGCTATTTATTAGAATTTTGGCCTTTGCTTAATACATCTAAGGTTAAGTTTATTTTCTCTCTAGGTTTCTAAATTTAAAAGAATTATCACATTTAATACTGAATAACTCATGCCATGATATTGTTGGCAAAGGAATTCCATCCATGGACATAGCTCTCAAACTGTATAGAGCTTGGTAAATGGTTTTTGAGGCTAAAGTATTGATTTCCAAAGCAGGCAATCTGGTGATGAGCTTCCTTAAAATAAACTCCAGTAGTGCTCAGATGACAGACATATAGTTTGTTGCCGGACTGGTCTTTCCAGCTGAGTTAAATCTGTCAGTGTTAGTGTTTGAGGGATAAAGCCCTCTAGAAACTCAAGTATAATTATAATAAGACATCATACTAAGACTTCAGCAAAGGGGCAGCTAGGTGGCACAGTGGATAAAGCACTGGCCCTGGATTCAGGACACCTGAGTTCAAATCCGGCCTCAGACACTTGATACTTACTAGCTGTGTGACCCTGGGCAAGTCACTTAACCCTCATTGCCCTGAAAAAAAAAAAAGAATTCAGCAAAAAGATCTATGAGTTAAATATTGTCAATACTAGAGTTAAACATGTGAAAGAACTGTCCTCTTAGTCTTATAAGATGAATGTTTTGTTGAGGTTTTTCCTTTTTCATATCAGTAAAAGATACCATTTAGGTGGGGGGGAGGGGAAAGTGTGGGGTGGAAAGAGAAGCTTCTTTCATTAGATTTTCCAAGGTCCTCATGACTTAGATTTTGAATTTACAAATCTGTCTATAATCTGATGTATATTTTATTTATCTTATCATCTTTTAGACTTGATTTTATGAAGAATAAAAAGCATGCATGTCTTCTAGGATAAAAAGTGAACTCTACCTAAATGAAAGTGGGAAAGATATGATCCTAATGAAGCCTGAAATATCTATAGTGGTTATTTAAGACAGGGAGAATTTAAAATAATCAATGCAAGGAGACCACTGAGGACATAAAAAGGCAGTGAAAATGTGTGTCTACATATTTCTCCACAATCATCTAAATATATCATTTGGTTTGTCAAAAAGACTTGGGAAGAGGACATTGAGTAGAGAAGGCTGTTCGCTGAACACCCAGGGCCTATGTATGTCAAACAAATTGAGAAGCAAACTTGTCATAATCAATATTGCTCTCTACAAAGGATCTTTGTTCTCTGAGTAGGAGCCCAATGAAAGTTTTAGGCATTTTCTGACATCTCATTCTTGTAAAACTTTAGGCATATGCATCTAAGAATGGATTATTTGCTTGCAGCAGATAATTCTCAAATGAATTAAAGAAGCCTTTTCTTCTTGATTACTTTTTACATACTTTTTTTCTATGGGAGATTGACTTGAAAATTATTCCATGGTTGCTTAGTGATTTGTTAGTTGTGCTACAGTGTGAAATTTAGGGAGGCATATGGAGAGAAGCAACTGCTGAGCACAAGAGTAATTTACTCATTTCTACTAACTCCATTGTATGGCATTTGGGAAGTCTTTTAATCTCTGTTTTCAAATTTCCCTAATAATAAAAGGGAGTGAATGATGATAATATGCCTGCTGTTTAAACCAATAATAATAATAAAAACGACCAATAACAACAACAGACCAAAACAAAACAGTATAACGTGGAGAGCTTGTTCATTTTAGAATATGGACAGTTGGTAAGTCAATGCACATTTATTAAACTGTTACTATGAACCAAGTACCAAGGATTTTACACTGGGGCAAAGATATGGAAAACCTAATGGATCGCCATTAGGCCCTAGTTTCCAACAGCATTACCCTTGATTCAAGTCCTGGTCCTACCAGTTACTTTCCTTCTTCCCTTGAAGAATTCATTTATTTCATCTATAAAGTAAAGGTGAAGGTACTTATGCTTTTTACTTACATGTGTGATGAATCACGTAGTCAGTAAATGGACATTTATTCAATACCTACTATGTGTCAGGAACTGTGTTAAGTACCAGGGATACAAAAGAAAGGCAAAAGACAGTCACTTCCCTTAGGGAGCTTGCAATTTATTTAGGGAGACACCATGCAAATGTACAAACAAGGTATATATAGAATAAATAGGAAATTGTCAGCAGAGAGAAGGCACTGGAATTAAGAAGCATTGGGAAAGGTTTCTTAGCAGAAGGTGAGATTTAGGAAGTCAGGTGGCACAGACAAGAAAGAGGAACATTTCGTGTATGAACACCAGCCAGTGAATTTGGGAGATGGAGTGTCTTGTGTGAGCAACAGTAAAGGGATCAATGTTGCTGAATCATAGAGCACATAAGTGTGAGTAAGGTTTAAGGAGACAGAAGTAAGAAGGATTCAGATTATAGAGGACATTAAAAGACAAACACGACTTTTTATTTGATCCCAGTGGTGATGAGTAGCCATTGGAGTTTATTGAGTAAGGAGGTGACATCCTTGAACATGTACCCTAGAAAAATTACTTTGGATCTGAATAGAGGATAGGCTAGAGTTTGAGTAGAGATTTGTGGGAATCAGGAGGCTATTGCAATAGTCTAGGCCAGGGATTCTTAAATACTTTTCACTCGCAACTCCTTTTCTCCTGAGAAATTTTTATGTCACCCTGGGTATATAAGTATATAAAATAGGTAAACCTAACCTTTTACTGTTGCCAAATTTTTCACAACCCCCATATTGTTATTTAACCCCATATGGGGTTGTGACCCCACAGTTTAAGAAGCTAGGATCTAGGCACATGGAGATGAGGAACTATATCAGGGTGGGGGTAATATTGAAGAAGACAATGGAATGTTTTCAAGAGATGTTAAAAAAGTAAAATCCACAGGTCTTGGCAAAAAATTGAATATGTAGGCAGGAGAAGAGAGAGTGAGGAATAAAGGGTGACACCTGGGTTATGAACCTAAGGGATTAGAGAATGCTTAAAAAAAAATAACAAAACTCCCAACCTTTTTCCACTCCATATTTAGAAGTCATTTGAAATTTATTCCCTTTGCCATATTTTGTTAAGTTTGCCAAAATGATGGTAGAATAATTTGAGAACTCTCTTGACTATGATTCCAGGGGGTCAGTGGGTCAATAGATAACTGGAAGTATCTATTCTTCTCATAAGCATTACTGTGTACACATGCTAACCAAGTGGGTGACATTGATTGAAAATCAGAACCTACTCAAATACCACATTCTCTACTAAAGGCTTTCCTAATTATATCATCTACAATTTAAAATCATATTGTTGTTTTTTTGTGTGTGTGCCATTCAGGCTTACAAACTCTTTTAAAGTAGTCACTGTGTTTTATACAACTGTATGTCTTTGTAACCCTATAGATCATGCCAACACTGTCTATGGGGGTTTCTTGGCAAGGATACTGGAGTGGTTTGCCTTTTCCTTCTCCAGTGGATGAAGGTATACAGATGTTGAGTGACTTGCCCAACCAGTAAGTAACTTGACAGCTAGTAAGTATTTCAGGTCACATTTGAACTCAGGTCTTCCTGACTCTAGACCCAATGCTCCAGCCACTTAGCCACCTAACTGCTTCCTAACATCAGCCATTAGCACAGTGCAAATAATAGGTGCTCAGTAAATATGGGAAAGTTGTCAGAATATTTTTGTAACTGTATGTATGGTGCAACCAAAATTATATGGAGAAGTGCCTGCTCTGTAAAAATATAGTTTGTTATGTTACGTAAATAGGTCAGTTAAGCTACAAAGGGAAAAAGAAGTTATTGTGCAGTATATGGGCTTTCTGTCTGCTTTTAGGGGAGGTATTCATAATCTATTCACCTCTATCTTTTCAAATTACTTTCATCATCTCCCAGTCCTGGCAACTATTTTATAGCACCTTGTGCTATCACATATTTTCTTGCCAATCCTCATTTTTTTTCTTTCTTTTTTCTTTTCTTTCTTTCTTTCTTTTTTTCTTTTTTAAGATTTGGTCCTTTTTCCTTTGGTGCTTAATGGTTGCTATGGCAACAGTGATGCCACTAGTGCAGACGGTCTAAAGGAAACTGCTTAAACTCAGTTCATACAATGGCTTGACATTTGAAAATTCCATTGGGAAAAATATAAGCATTTTATGGTGATCACTTCAATGATATGTGTGGCCCAAACTCTAGCTAAGAACATTTTAAAATACTCTGACCTTATTCTACTATAAGAAGCCACAAGGGCTTAGAACTTAGATTCTCATCCTGATTTCTTGGGCATTCCATGGATTCGCCTTTCCTTACAGGAAGTTACTGTTGAATTTATATTTCTATGTATTCATTCCAATAACTATTTAATTGAGTAACTATCTAGTAACATGATACTACTAGTCTAGTAATCCTGTCAAAAAAGAATTTAGGTTAATTTAACATGCCTTGTTCTTGATGGTGCTGTGTTGGTTCTATGTGATAACTGCTTTCTGGCTGTTGATGATCCATCTCTTTAATGATGATCTAGAATTTTGAAAGGGATTTTGTATGGGATTTAGCAATCCTATATGCCAATTCTTTTAACACTTAAAATAACCCAATTAGTTGGTAAGACAGAAAAAAGAAGTATCAATGTAAACAGAGAAGAATTAGTGAGGTAAAAAGTTGAGAGAGAGAGAGAGAGAGAGAGAGAGAGAGAGAGAGAGAGAGAGAGAGGTATTACAGAGATCAAAATAAAAGAGAATATCAAGGAAAAGGGATACAAATTTTTCAAACGCTGAAAAAGTATCAGAGGATGAATTTAAACAGACTCTTTTGGATTTGGTGATTAAGAGGTCACTAATGATGTTTGAAAGAATAAAGTGATGAGTTTGTAGGAAGTTGATAAATGAGTGAGCAGTGAAGAAATTTAAGGCAGTGAATATAGAGTATTCTTTCTAGAATTTGATCAGTAAATGTTATGGAAGAAATTACATGATTGCCTCAAGAGGGGTAGCAGGTTTAAGGGAATGTGTTATTTTTCAGATAATGGAGACGTGTGTGTGTGTGTGTGCTGCTTACTTGCCATATAACAGCAACATTTTCTTACTGGAGTCATTCATGTCTGACTCCATCTTTGACACTGTGTAAACTCCTGTATCCCCTACATCTAAAGTGTGTCATTATACCATTAAAGTTTGGAATGTAGAAAAGATAATATTGACAACTTTAGTCTTTTGTGCTCCTTTTATAGAAATGTGTGTTTCAAATATTTAATCACCTTTCTTTTCATGGGAGTAGAGTGATAAAAAAAAGTATTAGTTGGCCTTTATATTGCAACTTAAAGTTTGCAAGGCTCTTTATGTGTGTTATCTCATATGATCCTCATAATAACTTTGGGATGTAGGTCCTATAATTATCTCCATTTTACAGATGAGGAAACTGAGGCTGAGAGAAGTTGAATGCCTTGCTTAGGGTCACAGAGCTAAAAAATATATGAGACAGAATATGAACTCAGGTCTTCCTGAGTCCAAATTCACCACATATGAACAAACCCACTAAAATTCTCTAGAATTGTCAGTATTTTCTTTGGCTTGCTTCATAATGATTAATCACATTTCTTTCATTTCTTCTATATCCACTTCTACTCTGTCCTATATTGATAACCAAGAAAACATAGCTATTTTGCTCAAACAACATTCCTTTGCCTCCTTCCCATTTGTGGTTATTGCTAAGTCATTTTTTAGTTGTATTCAATTCTTCATGACCCTGTATGGAGTTTTTTTTTTTTCCTTTTTCTTTTTGGTTTTCTTTGGGAGGTTTTTTTGGTGGGGCAATGAGGGTTAAGTGACTTGCCCAAGGTTACACAGCTAGTATGTGTCAAGTGTCTGAGGCTGGATTGAACTCAGGTCCTCCTGAATCCAGGGTCAGTGCTTTATCCACTGGGCCACCTAGCTGCACCCCCTCCGCCCCTTACTAGAATGACTATATACTTTTGTTTTGGTATTGTTTGTTTGTTTGGTTTTTTGGACTGGGCAATGAGGGTTAAGTGACTTGCTCAGGATCACACAGCTAATAAATGTCAAGTGTCTGAGGCCGGATTCAGGTCCTCCTGAATCCAGGGTCACTGCTTTATCCACTACACCACCCAGATGCCCCCCTTTCCCCCTATGGAGTTTTCTTGGCAAAGATAATGGAGTAGTTTGCCATTTACTTTTCCAGCTCATTTTATAGATGAGGAAACTGAGGTAAACAAGTTTAAGTGACTTGCCCAGGGTCACATAGCTAGTAAGTGTCTGAGGCCAGATTTGAATTCAGGAAGATGAGCCTTCCCGATTTTAGGCCCAGCACTCTATCCACTGAGTCACTCAGGTCTTCCCCTTCTCAAGCATCTCACTTATTTCTCCCCAGAGGGAATATTAGAATCTAGTGTGGGTAAATCAACTTTTGGAGCCAGGCCTCCACAGAATATTGCATTCTCACCTCCCTTCTATAAGTTTTTATGGTCTGTCTTTCCTTGTTAGAACATAAACTCTTTGAAAGCAAGGTCTTTCTTGCTTGTATCTATTTTCCTAGTCCTTACCACCCTGCCTGGCACATAATAATTACTAAATTACTAAATAAATGCTTTATCATTATCTTTCCTGTGGGTAGAAATTGTTATTTCTGTGTGCTTCAAGTACCAGAATGCTGGCTCAATTAAATTGACTAGCAGAAACCCCGAAGTATCCATTTGTGGCCATCCTTCTGTGTCATGGCTGTGATGAATCTGGTTTTGCTGCTCCTCATGTAGACCACAGGCTTATTTAGTTGTCTGTAGCATTAGAACTAACTTATCCCTGTAAGTTATTTGCCAGAAGTCAGCTAGCAAGTGGCAGAGCTGGCTCTCATCCCTACTGCTTTAATCAAATCCTCTTGGACAAATACTGAAGCTACAGTGTTGTATTGTGCGTCATTCAGAGAGCCTTTAGATCAGCTGCTGAAGCAACTTTGGAATAATGTAGGTGTCTGTTATCAACTCTGCTCTTCATTCCACTATGAAAATTGCCATAACTAATTATCTTCTGAAAGGTGAATACCACCCAGGAGGAGCTAAATAAGATCAAGGATAATGCAGTGTTTCCCTTGTTAGCAACTATTTATATCAAACTTGTTGCAGAATGCAATCATCCCTAGTATAGTACATTTGAGTAGCAATGTCGTGAAAACAGGGTGTTTGGGGACAAGTTGTCACTAAGAGTATGTTATCCCCTTTAGAAGAAATTATTCAATTTAGCAGTAAATGGATCAGCATGTTGGTGTAAATGGATAGTGCATAAGACCCCAGGTTCCTGGATAATTGAATAATCATGGATTTTATTCTTGCCCAAATGCTTTGACAATCATCTTGAAGGTTCAGAATATTACATTTCTTCATTTGTCCATGTCTTTATACCAGGAGCCTGATGTCCAAATATGAAAAACAGTTTCTAAAGCAGATGTAGGGAAGCTCCTTTCCAAAAGTTTGGCTCTCTCCAAAAGTCTGTAAACCACAAAGCCATGACTTCCTGCCTCAGAGACTTTTTCATGAAAAAAAAATGATCATAGGGTTTTTTTTTTTGTATTGTTCAAAATTTTATTTTTTGAAAAGTGCAATAGGTTTCTATGTAGAATAATACAAAAAATCAGCTATGGAAATAACCACTGGCTTGCTTGCCTAGCACCGAAAGAAAGTAGGGTAACCTTAATGAAAATCAGACAGTGGGCTTAATAGAAATGTAAAAGATTCTGCCTTTACTTGCCGGAAACTTTTTGTTTATTTTCCATGGGAATTGAACATTTGTGGGAGAATAATTGGATTTGTACTGCTTCTTAGTTTGTCTTCCTGGCTTCAAACTCTTCCCATTTCATTCCATTTTATATGCATCACTGCATTGCTCAAAAACCTTCAAAGACTGGGCTACATTGACAACAAAAAGACCACCCCCACCCCACAAAAGCCTTAGCCTGGAATTCAAGACCACCCCCACGCCCACTGCCACAGTCACATCCTTATTCCTTCAACTTTTATCTCTTATCCTACTTGAAACCTCCAGTCAAAGTAGTCTGTTATTTCTTAACACACTAAGTGAATTCTACACTATTATTCTCCTCCACTTCTTTCACTTAAGTTCTATTGCTCATTCAAGAACCTGAGTTTCAGTTCCTCCATGAAGTCTTCAATAATTCCATGCCCCTAGTGATTCTTTTACTTTTACCTTAGAGAGATTGGGCAAATAGCTTAACATGTTTGTTATTGTTCAGTTGTTTCGATCATGTCTGATTCTTTCTGACCCCATTTGTTTTTTGTTGGTTTTTTTTTTGGGGGGGGGCAAAAATACTACTGGTTTGTCATTTTCTTCTGCTCATTTTTACAGATGAGGAAACTGAGACAAACAGGGTTATGTGACTTGCCCAGAGTCATACAAGTCTAAGGCTGGATTTGAACTTAGGTGTTCCTGACTTTCCGAGTCCAGCACTCAATCTACCTACTCAATTCACCTATGATGAGACAGGAACTACTGTACTGATTATCAAAAATGGTGAATCATAAGAGAAAATTTGAATACAATTCCTAGCAAAATTCTAGAAAGTATTTTTAAAGTAATAGTATATGATCAGGGCAGCTAAGTGGCCCAGTAGATAAAACACCAGCCCTCTGGATTCAGGAGGACCTGCGTTCAAATCCAGACTTAGACATTTGACACTTACTAGCTGTGTGACCATGGGCAAGTCACTTAACCCTCATTGCCCTGCCAAAAAAAAAATAGTTTATGATCAATGATCAGAAAATACTTTCATGGATTTGTCAAAAAAGTTAATTCCTGTCTAAATTGATTTCCTTTTTTACCAGGGCTATTAGACTTACAGTTTAGATGAAATCTGTGAATATAATAGATCTGAATCTCAGCAAATTATTTAACATTTCCTTGTGGACAAAATGAAGAGATGTGAGCTGGATGCTAGTATAAATAGTTCAATTGAGAACTAATTGAATACCCAAAGAGAAACCATTAATGGATCTATGTCAGATTGCTGGACAGTCTCTTGCATAATGCTCTTGGCATTATGTCCTGCAAAATTTTTGTCTTTGTTGGCTTATATGAAGACATGGATGTGGATAAAGCATCGGCACTGGATTCAGGAGGACCTGAGTTCAAATCCAGTCTCAGGCACTTGTGTGACCCTGGAGAAGTTACTTAACTCTCATTGCCCTGCAAAAATAAAAACAAAGAAAAAACAAAATTAAAAACAAAAGAATGAAGAAATGAATGAAGAAATTTGAAGATGTCCTGATGCTTGAAGTTATAGTTAATATGCTGAATGATAGAATCAGCCTAGAATTAGCCTAGTCATGGATCACATCTAATAAGAGGATATTAAACAAGAGTGAATAAAAAGTTTTCCTTACAATATAAGAGAAGGAAAAGAAATTAAAGGAATTAGAATAGGCAATGAGGAAACAAAACCATCACTCTTTTCAGACAATATAATGGTATACTTAGAGAATCCTAGAGAATCAACTAAAAAAAAACTACCTGAAATAATGAACAACTTTCACAAAGTTTCAGGATATAAAATAAAGGCACATAACACATCAGCATTTCTATATGTTACCAGCAAATCCCAACAGCAAGATATAGAAAAAGAAATTCCATTTAAAATAATTTTAGATAATATAAAATGCTTGGGGTCTACCTGCCAACACACACCCAGGAGCTACAGGAACACAATTACAAAGCACTTTTCATAGAAATAAAGTCAGATGAAAAAATAAATATGAATTGTCTATGACTTTTATTCTTATAAATTT
Source organism: Dromiciops gliroides (assembly GCF_019393635.1). Lineage (NCBI taxonomy): Eukaryota > Metazoa > Chordata > Mammalia > Microbiotheria > Microbiotheriidae > Dromiciops > Dromiciops gliroides. Next base: position 137,572,483 of record NC_057864.1, read on the forward strand.
GATTCAGTTTCATCTAGATGCAAAAAAAGTCAAGAATGCCAAGTAAATTAATGGGAAGAATGCAAAGGAAAGTACCCTAGCCATACCACATTTCAAATTACATTATAAAATGGCATTCATCAAAGCTATCTGGCACTGGATAAGAAATAGAGTAGTGGATCAGTGGAATAGATTAAGTACATAAGGCCCAGTAGTAATGGCCATAGTAATATGGTGTTTGATAAAGCCAAAGTCCCCAGTTTTCTTTTCCTTCTCTTATTCCTATAGCAAACATTTCTAATACAATATTGAATAATAGTGTTAATAGTGGGCATCCTTGCTTTACCCCTGATCTTACTGGGAAGGCTTCTAGCTTATCCCAATTACAAATGATACTTGCTGATGGTTTTAGATAGACACTGCTTGTCATTTTAAATAAAGTTCCCTTTATTCCTTTACTTACTAGTGTTTTAATAGGAATGGGTGCTGTATTTTGTCAAAGGCTTTTTCTGCATCTATTGAGATAATCATATAATTTCAGTTGGTTTTGTTATTGTTATGGTCAATTATGCTGATAGTTTTCTTAATATCAAATCAGCCCTGCATTCCTGGTATAAATCCCACCTGGTCATAGTGTATTATTCTGGTGACATGTTGCTAATTTTGATTTAAAATTTTTGCATCAATTTTCATTAGGGAAATTGGTTTGGGGGCAGCTAGGTGGTGCAGTGAATAAAGCACTGGCCTTGGATTCAGGAGGACTTGAGTTCAAATCCAGACTCAGACACTTGATACTTAACTAGCTGTGTGACCCTGGGCAAGTCACTTAACCCTCATTGCCCTGCAAAAAAACAAACAAACAAACAACAACAAAAAACCTCTGAGGAAATTGGTTTATAATTTTCTTTCTCTATTTGATTTCTTTATGGTTTAGGTATCAGCACCATATTTGTGTCATAAAAGGAATTTGGTAGGGTTCCTTCACTTATTTTCCCCAATGGTTTATATAGTATTTGGATTAATTGTTCCTTAAATATTTGGTAGAATTCACTTAAAAATCCAAAAGACCCTGGTGATTTTTTCTTAGGAAGTCCATTATTAGCTTGTTCAATTTCTTTTGCTAAGATTGAGTGATTTAAGTATTCTATTTCTTCTTTCATTAATCTGGGTAATTTATATTTTTGTAGATACTCATCTATTTCCTTTTGAATTGTTCAATTTATTGGCATATAAGTGGGAAAAATTTACTAATAATTGTTTTAATTTCCTCTTTGGTGGTGAATTCACCATTTTCATTTTTTATACTGGTAATTTATTTTTCTTTCTTTTTAAATCAAATTAACCAATGGTTTATCTATTTCATAGATTTTCCCCCATAATATTGACTCAGTTTTATTTATTAGTTCAAAGTTTTACTTTCAATTTTATTGAAATCTCCTTTGATTTTCAGGATTTCCAATTTTTTGTTTAATTGGGGATTTTAAATTTTTTTCTATTTTTTTTAGTTTCATGCCCACTTCATTGATCTGCTCTAATTTATTGATGTCAGCATTTAGAGATATAAATTTCCCCTAAGTACCTTTCTTATTTGATTTTTTAAAATCCTTTTTGAGGTCTTCTCAGAGGACTGTTTGGTACCAAGACCAATTCATATTTCTCTTAGAGGCTTTGCATGTAGGTATTTTGACATTGTTGTCCTCTTCTGAGTTTGTGTTTTGAGCTTCCTTGTCACCACAGTTGTTTTCTACATATGGTTAGGACTTTTTTTTTTAAGGTGAGCTTTGCTCCTGGGATACAGAGGGCATTGTCCAAAGCTTTTGTTGTTGTTGTTGTTGTTTGGTTGTTTTTGTTTGTTTGTTTGTTTGTTTTATTTTTTGGTGAGGCAATTGCGGTTAAGTGACTTGCCCAGGGTTACACAGCGAGTAAGTGTCAAGTATCTGAGGCTGGATTTGAACTCAGGTACTCCAGACTCCAGGGTCGATGCTTTATCCACTGTGCCACCTAGTTGCCCCTGTACAAAGCTTTTTGCACAAGGGACCAGGGGACTAGTCACTGGCTTTCTGTGCCAGCACCTCCAGGACTAGGAATTCACCTGCTACAGTGGTATTGCTTGGCCTAGTCTAGCTATATGCTCAAAGATTTCTGAATCTACCAGGCCAGGCCACTTGTCTGCTAAACTAGACACTGGAGGCCTCACAACTGGCCTGCTGTTCCACTGGCCTGTTGAGCTGGACTGGGGGACCTTGGTTGTATAAGTTATCTTGGTTTGGAAAATTGTTTTAGCCTGTCCTTTTATGGGTACTGTCACTCCAGAATTCATTTTCAGGTATGATTTATAGTTGTTTTGAGGGAAATTGGGAAGCGCTCAGGCAATTTCCTGCCTTTTCTCTGCCATATTGGTTCCACCTCTCATACAAAATATTTTCCCCTAAAAGTTGGCACCTGAAAATTACATTCATATTGTTGAAAGCTCTGATAAGCTAAGCGAGAGACATCTGGGCAAATAGACTTAGAAAATTCCCTCTGGTGCTTCTATCTAGAATCCTGAAACAGTGGAAATATTGTAGAAGCAACTGTTCTGCAAGAATCTTCAAAACATTTTTTTTTTTGTCTTTTAATCAAACTTTGATCAGTTTAGGTATACTTTTCTTAAGTGTTTCTATATTTCACACAAACTTGAATCATTTGTATTCTAATATTCCTAGAACACAAGGGTGGATGGCATCATAACTGTCATTTTATATATGTAAAAATTTCTGTACTTCAGATTAAACATCACTGATGAAGCTATAAGAGAAACTTATTTGGTGCCCAGCAAAGACCTATACAGGTGAAGGTCTTTCTTCCTTAGCACTAGCACAGGTCTATGTTTATAGAGGATTTTAGCAAATATTAAGAAAGAGGAGGGGGCAGCTGGGTGGCACAGTGGCTAAAGCACCAGCCCTGGATTCAGGAGTACCTGAGTTCAAATCCGGCCTCAGACACTTAACACTTTCTAGCTGTGTGACTCTGGGCAAGTCACTTAACCCCCATTGCCCCACAAAAAAAAAAAAAAGAAAAAAAAAGAAAGAGGAGAGAGGAAGGGGAAAGGAGAAAAGGGGAGTAAGACAGAGAAGGGGGCAGGGAAACTGGGTAAGAGGAAATGGTGAGAAGCAGATACAAAAAGGAAAAAAAGGAAAAAGGAGGAAGAGAAAGAGAAAAGGAGATGAACTACATCTATGCCTATGCTTTCTTAAGTGAACTTTCACTTTAGTTTTTAGTGAAATCCTCCCATTTCCCTGTGTGAGCCAATTTCAATCTCTTACAACTGATTCCAAAGATGTGTATCTTCTTCTTCTTCTTCTTCTTCTTCTTCTTCTTCTTCTTCTTCTTCTTCTTCTTCTTCTTCTTCTTCTTCTTCTTCTTCGCAATGAGGGTTAAGTGACTTGCTCAGGATCACACAGCTAGTAAGTGTCAAGTGTCTGGGGTTGGATTTGAACTCGGGTCCTCCTGAATCCAGTGCTGATGCTTTATCCACTGCACCACCTAGCTAGGTGGGAGAATGGATAGAGTGCTGTGTCTAAAGTCAGAGAAACTCTTCTTCCTGAATACAATTTCTTTTTTTTATTTTTTTTAGTGAGGCAATTGGGGTTAAGTGACTTGCCCAGGGTCACACAGCTAGTTAAGTGTCTGAGGTCGGATTTGAACTCAGGTACTCCTGACTCCAGGGCTGGTGCTCTATCCACTGCACCATCTAGCTGCCCCCTGAATACAATTTCAATCTCAGACAATAACTAGCTATGTGACGTTGGTTAAGCCACCTAACCCAGTTTGCCTCAGTTTCCTTATCTGTACAATGAGCTGGAGAATGAAATGGCTGGAAACCACCCCAGTATCTTTGCCAAGAAAACCCCAAATGGGGTCACAAAGAGTTGGACATGACTGAAATGACTGAACAACAACAAAATTATATGGTACAGAGGTAGAGAGTATTCATTCCCAGAAATTTAAGATCTCTAGTCTTACCAAACATCTATCAGCCAACCACTTCAGTTATTTTCTCTGAACTATTCTAATTTGTAGTTATCCTTGAAGGTAATATCATTTCCATCCATTACTATATTTGCAGTCTAATCTTTTTCAACTTGGTTTGGACCTGTAATTTCATCATTTTGGGGCACTTCAAATTTAGAAACTATATAATGATGCAATTCACATCTGTAGCTTGTAATCTTACATAGTTTCCTGAACAAATAAAAGGTTTAGTGCCTTGCCCAAGGTCACATAACTAGTAGGTTATCTGAGGCAAGGTTTATGTCTTCCTCACTCCAAGGCCTACTTCCATCCACTGTAACAGGTTGCTTTTCACCCTAACTTGGTCATACGTCAACATGTTCTCTAGAGAAAATGCTGCTTTCCTTTAAGAAACATTTCCTCCTGGAGAGTACCTAAGCACTTTGTCCTAATAAACACCAAAATCAATTAGTTCCCTGGGATAACTCATAATGACTCGCTGGAATGTGATCTATGCAAACACTTGACATTTTCTAACGTGACTTGGCTATCAATAGACATTTTATCAAAAATATAATGGATGCGAATTAGCATTTTAATTTCCAATCAGCAGTTACTTTGACTTCATTTGGTGACTGGAGGATCACATTAGTTCTTTGGGGAAAACTGAAGATTGCCTTTCTGATGTGAACAAGATATACAAAGTAGAGCCTATTCCCTACTCAAAATAACATATTGCCATTTTAATTCAAGAATATCTAAGGTGATTATGAATATAATTAAAGGGCTTTAATTGGTGAGGACTTAGAGATATAGTAATCATTCAGTCATTCAATCAAACAAGCAATTATTCATCACTTAATATCTGTCAGACATGGTGCTAAGCACTGAGGTTACAAAGAAAGCCAAAATACCATTCCTGCCTGCAAGAAGCTCGAGTTCCAATGAATGGACAACATATCACTAACATATAGTGTAAATGAAAGGTAATCTCTGAGGGAAGGCATTAGCAGTGTGTATGTTTGCAATGGGTTGGAGAAGGGGATGAAACAGGGAAAGGCCTTTAGCAGAAAGTGGGATTTGAGCCGAGACTGGAAGGAAGCCAGAGCTAGGAGTGGGAGGAGAGGAAGAGCATCTCAGGAAGTTGGGAGAGCCATTGCAAAAGTGTCAGGTCAAGGAATGCAGTGTTCTGTGAATGGAAGACTGGGTAGGCCAGCTTTTTGGATTCATAAAATGGATAGAGGGAGTGTCAAGTATATGAAAATCAAAAGATAGGAAGGGAAGGGACTACCCTATGAAGGAATTTAAATGACAAATAGAAGATTATATATTTCATCCTAGATGTTTATTGAGTAAAAAAGTGTGGCACCAACCTGAATTTTAGTAAAAATCACTTTGTTGACTGAATGGAGGGTGTACCGGAGTGGGGAGACACTTGAAGCAGACCCCACAGTGGGCTATTGCAAGAATCCATGTATAAGGCGATGAGGATCTGAACCAGGGTGGTGGCTATTTCAATGGGATGTTTAGAAGGGATGTTGGTCTTTTGTATATTATTTGTGTTATTTTAAAAGTCCTCTATAACCTAATCCCTCCCTGTCTTTTCTGTCTTCTTAGTTCTTATATTTCTCCTCTACCTCACATACTCTGTGATCCAGGAGCAATGGACTCCTTGTTGCAACTAATTTTTGTCTTAGCATTTTCACTTGCTGTCCTGAATGCCTGGAACTCTCTGCCTCCTTATCTCTGCCTCCTAGGTTCCCTGCCTTCCTTTAAGCCTCAACACAATTTCTACTTTCTAGAAGTTCTTTCTAAACCCCCTCGAGGCTAGCATTTTCCTTCTGTTATTTATCTCTAATTTGTCATATATATATATATATATATATATATATATATATATGTATGTATATATGTATATGTGTGTACGTGTGTGTATATGTATATATGTGTGTGTATGTGTGTATATGTATATATGTGTGTGTATGTGTGTGTATACGTATATATGTATGTGTCTATGCATGTGTATATCTAAATATGTATTTTATTTACACACAGTTTTTTTTTAAATATATTGCTTCCCCCAATTAAAATTTGAGCTCCTTGAGAGCAGGGTCTGTCTTTTACTTTCTTTGTATCTCCAGTTTTTAGCACAGTGCATGGAATATAGCAGATAGATAATAAATGCTTGTAAACTGTTGACTGACTGAGAAACGTTTTCAAGACATGACAATACTTGACAAGACTTGACAATACTAGAAATGACAATACTTGGGAGGAGATTCAATATGTGGAGTGAGTACAAATGAGGAGTCCAAGATGAACTGGAGTTATGAACTTAGGTGACTGGTAGGATGATGGTGCTCTTGACAAAAAAATCAAAAAGAAGCCAGTCAGAAAGAGGAGTGGGTTTGGTGGGAAAGATAAATGAATTCTGTTTTGGATATGGTAAGTCTCATTTATTTCTATCCCCTAACAATGATATAAGAATATATAGGGGCAGCTAGGTGACATAGTGGATAGAGCACTGGCCCTGGATTCTGGAGGACCTGAGTTCGAATCTGACCTCAGACACTTAACAATTACTAGCTGTGTGACCCTGGGCAAGTCACTCAACCCCAATTGCCTCACCAAAAAAAAATAATAATATATGCTCTTCAAAAGTTATGCTCCTGAAACAATATCTAGTAGGTAATATGCTTTGAATTATCTTTCCCCTTTGGTGGTCAGATTTTAACTGGCATATTTCCATTTACTTTCCTAGAGCTACAGCTAGGTTTTCATATTAAAGCAATGCTTGGAGCACACTCCACAAAATATTCCTTACAAGCAACATGAAAAGCACTCTCACTTACTTTTTAGGATGAATTCAGTTGTTCGGGAGTCAGAGATTCCAGGACATTGCAAGACAAAGACCACTTATCTGTTCTGAAGAGATAGGGAAAGAGCTTAACTGTGGAAAGCAGAGACGGAAAACCTCTGAGAACTGAATGTCTACATGAATTATTCTTACAAATTAGGTGTTAAAATCTCATTTGTTCTACAATGTTGGGGAAATGTAAATATTATTGAAACATTATACATTAGAAAATTATGAGGCAAAATGTCAGTTGTCTGGCTGTCCAGCTTATTGACAGCTCATAATTTGCCTCAGCTTTGTAATCCACAGCACAACTGTGAGGTTAGTAGGTGGTCTTAGCAGACATGAAACAGAAGACATTTGACTAGCTCATGTATTTAATTAATTATTTTGACTTCATGTTGTCCTAACCAACCTGACCATCTACTAACCATCAATACACTTCAATGCTTCTTCAACATTTAAAGCATCTGTGATTTTCTTAGTATGATTACTTCCACTAATCAGACCACATTTCCTTTCTGCATTAGTAGAATTGATTTGGTTGGAAAATTCATCCCACTGTGGTCAAGCCAATAATGAGCTTCTGTGAACTTAGCTGGGCTAAAGTTTCAGTGACAAACATAGTATCCATCTCTTGGTTGGTGCTCACAGCCATTATATTTTGATAAGACCTTTCAGACTTTATGTTCTATAGCCCCAGCCTTTGAAAATCCAAGATTACTTCTCTATCATGATAAGGGTTGTGTAGGAATTTTGAAGGGCAGATAACAACAACAATGACCACACAACATCATCCACAACAACAACAATAAAGAATAAAGTAATATTCAAACTTGAAAGATTCAGTAAGAGGGAATTCAGCACAGATTACAAAACACTTACATTTTAGCAAGGAGATAACTGGGAAAGGCATTTATGTCATGTTTAACTAAAAGTCTTTCTTTGCCACTTATGTTGGTGAGTCAGATACTGTCTCACAGTCCCTAGGAGAAAGGCCAAAGGCTAGGATCTTCCTATCAGGAAGTTGCTACTTTCTAACACATACCTAATCTTCATTCATCCAGATGATTTTACTGCCTTCTCCCACTATAAGAGCCTATGGAATTAACATTTTGATTTGTTCCTATATCAACAGAAATCATATAAAAAGAATTTGTTTCCCCATTTTATTGGAAACTTCTTTTCCTCAGCTTGGTTATCCCCATTGCTATATTCATAGATTGTAGGATCAGTGATTTAGAGCTGGAAAGTTCTTTGAAGCAAAATAGACCAGCTTTCTCATTTTAGAGAAGGAATCGGGGTTACAGAGAAGTTAACTAATCTACTCAGTTACATAAATATACCTTCAAGTGGCAGATTCAGATTGATATCTTACTGTAAGAGTGATTCTTCCATGTGTAACAATGTTTTTCCTACCTCTTCAACTTTTTTTTTTTGATGAGGCAATTGGGGTTAAGTGACTTGCCCAGGGTCACACAACTAGTAAGTGTCAAGTGTCTGAGGTCAGATTTGAAATCAGGTCCTCCTGAATCTAAGGCCAGTGCTTTATCCACTATGCTATGTAGCTGCCCCCATGTGTTGTTATTTTTGTTATATTGACTTAACCTACAAACTGTTAATATTTCTCCAATTACTTACATCTTTCTTTTTTGTGTCGAGTGTTTTATAATTGTGTTCATGTAGTTCCTGTGTATATCTTGGCAGGTAGACTGCTAAATATTTTATTCTATCTGACGTCCTTTTAAATGGAATTTCTCTGTTTATCTTTTCTTGCTAATTTTTGTTGCTAAAATTATTAGAAATGCTGATGATTTATGTGGATTTATTTGAAATCCTTCAACTTTACTGAAGTTGTTTATTGTTTTGGCTAGATTTTTAGTTGACTCTCTGGGGTTCTCTATGTAAACCATCATATATCATCTGCAAAAAGTGGAAGTTTTGTTTCCTTACTGCCTGTGCTTATTCTGTCAATTTCTTTTTCTTGTCTTATTGCTATAGCTAGAATTTCTAGTACAACGCTGAAAAATAATGGTGATAACTGACATTCTTGCTTCACCTCTGAATCATAGACTTAGAACCAGACTGACCATGTGTTCAGAAATCATTAAAACCAGGAAATTTTATGTTTTTTCTAATTAGTTGACTGGAACATCAAGTACATTTTTTAATCTTTGAAATATCCCTTAAAAGACTATATTCCCCTCAAGTATGGATGGAAAAACTAGAACCCAGGGAAGGAAGAGGAATGGTGGTTGGTTGTAATTTTAACTCATTTGGTGTTAATGGTACAATCAGAAATTCAGACAAAATCATATCCTATGTTTATTTGTGCTGTCGATATATGTTGCAGCTTTTTCACCTATTTTCTTTCTCAAGTTAAAAATAGGGCTCCCCAGTTTAAAAAGTTCTATTTCTTTTTCACATCAGTAACAACGTGCAACTTGTGCTTTGATAACCTCTTCTATATCACAATAACAGTTGCTTGGGATTGTTAATTCTTCTGTGATAAGCAGGTTTGCTTTTTATCCTTCACTGATCCTGACCTACATTGGGAAAAAATGTCCTCTTTCTAAATTAATAAAAAGGTTGCTTCAAAGACTCAAATTCACTTTTCTGCCTGCTGAATCCATTATACATTTGACAATTTCATGCAAATATTTTGATTTCATTTTTTTTTCTTTTTCTTTTTTCCCCTCCCTTTCTCTTCTTCCTTCCTTTCTATGTTTACTCATTCTTTCTTTTTTTTATTTTTACCCATTCTTGATTTGGCTTTGATTCTGAGTGGCCATACTGCCAAATCTATACATACTAACTAACATGGAAATAATGCACTAAATGCATGCAGTGGGTATGTTAACACATTGCATTCTTAAGTATAAATCAGAAATTAGGTGAGTTGATAATCTGTGAACAACTGTAAGCCATGATATCAGACCTGATGCGTTTTCTGACTAGAATGGAAAAGGAGAGGAAGTTTGGAATAGGACATATGTCATTAATTGGTGTTAAGGGGGACTCAAAAACATTTTTACACTACCATTAAAACTATTCAAGGGGGCAGCTGGGTGGTTTAATAGATAAAACACTGGCCATGGATTCAGGAGGATGTTAGTTCAAATCCGGCTTCAGATACTTGACACCAACTAGCTGTATGACCCTGGGCCAGTCACTTAACCCTTACTACCCCAGGGGGAGAAAACAACTTCTATTCAAAAACTCCCTTTATATCTGCAAGAGAATATCTCCACTATGTACAATAAGGATGAATAATTTAATCCATTTACATTAATCAAGAATTTTCATATCCTACCTATAGTTCATGTTTAGCTAACATATAACTTTCAAATCAATAGGAAATTATGGAAATGGATGGGTAACTGAGGCTCTATCCTCCAATGGTAGTAGGTAGAACATATCTACTTCTAATTAAAGAAAAATGGACCATTTACTTTATGTATTAACTATGTTGATTTCATATGGTGAGAGATATAGATTCCAGGCAAGATACCAGGATCCAAAAAAACTAATCTTTAATGAATCAGGTGTGCATTCCAAATTCAGCCTCAATATGATGGGCCTCTGGAAGCTGGATCAGGCCAATATCAGGGTATCAGAACAAAGTCAGGAGCCACAGTGAAGTAGGAAAATCAGTCAGGGAATAAAGAAAAAAAAAAAAAAAGGTCAGAACAAGCAGTAGGTCAATAACCAGGCATACAGGCAAGGACCAGGGGGCAACAAAAACCAAGGGAAAGCGGAAGACACCAGGAAGGGTCCAGACTCCAGGCAAATGTTTAGCAATTGTATAGTTCTTTAAAAGTTGAAGGGAGCAGCTAGGTGGCGCAGTTGATAGAGCACCAGCCCTGGAGTCAGGAGGACCTGAGTTCAAATCCTACCTCAGACACTTGACACTAACTAGCTATATGACCAACCCCGGGCAAGTCACTTAACCCCAATTGCCTTCACTGCTTTGCCTCACTTAAATCCAATTCACTTAAAAGTCAAAACATCACACTACTGATGTCATTGGTTCTCTTCTCATACTTTATTCCTCTCAAATCAGGCACTGTGCTAACTGCTTTACAAATATGATCTCATTTGATATTAACCCCCTCTACCTCTTAAAATTACTTTGTAGTCCACTTTTTATATATTTCATTTTTCACATCTGGGTTGAATCTCTCTAAAAGTTTGTAAGCTTTTTGGGGACTTGAGACCATTTTGTTTTTGTCTTTGCATCTTTAGTACCTAGCACAGTGCCTTGCACAGAATAGATGCTTAGTAATCAATCAAATAACAAGTATTATTTACTGAGTACCTACGATGTACCAGATGCTTTATTAGGTGCTGGAGACAGTTGTACAAAGGATGAATAATCTCTGCTCCCAGTCAATTTACAATCTAATATGAGAGATAAGGAAGCATAAAAATAGATTCGGCATCAATATAAAGTTACTAAATACAAGTGTATATAAAGTAGTTAAATACAAGGTAGTTTGGCAGGGAGGTCATTAGCTACTGGGGGTTCAAGAATATTTCTTATATATTTGTTTTTTATTTATAAATATTGGTTGAATTTAGTCTCCTCCAAGAGCTTATTTGGTCATCCTATCTACCAAAGTAAATATGGTGACATAATTTGCCCACTGAAAGATCTTTAGGGGTTTACTATTACTTCGAGGATAAAATTTACACTGTGCAACTTGGCATCTAAAGCCTTTCAAAATGTTGCTCAAACCTACCTTTCCAAGCATATTGATCTTCAATCTTTTTCTATCTATTGAATTATCTTCTGAGTCTTCCAAACATGCCCAGTTTCTACCTATCTATAAATAACCTTAACTTTACCCTATATCCCATTCATGCTACCCTCCTATATCTTTCTGCCATTTCACAGCCAACCCATATAGTCTATGCTCATTTCCTCCAATTTTATAGGTTCAGATGACTTTTCAACCCCTTTCAATCTGTGTTCTGACCTCAGCACTCAGCTTGAAATGCCTATCTGTTATCTTTTTCCCTTTGCCCAAGCCTGGAATACACCTCTCCAAATTAATCTTAGGGGGCAGCTAGGTGGCGCAGTGGATAGAGCACCGGCCCTGGAGTCAGGAGTACCTGAGTTCAAATCCGGCCTCAGACACTTAACACTTACTAGCTGTGTGACCCTGGGCAAGTCACTTAACCCCAATTGCCTCACTAAAAAAAACAAAAACAAAAACAAATTAATCTTAGACTCCCCAGCTTCCTTCAGGTCTCAGTTTATGTGGATCTCCTCCAAGACGCCTCTCTTAAGCTCTTTCTCTCCTTGTGAGAGTTCTCTACTTCCTTAAACTAATATGTATCTCTTTAACTGTTTCTGTGTTGTATATCTCCTCTGAAGCAAAATGTAAGTTCCTTGAAGGCCGAAAGGATTGACCAATTTGACTTTGTAGTGCCCCGTAGTGTACAGCACTTAGTTGGCATTTAGTAAATGCTTATTGGATTAGACTAGTGTGGAGAACTTAGAACAAAGATAATGAACTAAATTTTATTCTTTTTTAAAATTTAATTTAATTTTTAAAAGTAATAAACATTTTTATTTATAGTTTTAGGTTGCAGTTTTTATCTTTCCTTCCTTCCCTCCCCTTGTCCCTTCCTGAGGTGGTGTGCAATCAGATATAGTATACGTATATGATTATGTAAAACATTACCATATTAGTTGTATAAGAAAACTTGATTAAAAGAAAAAAAATGAAAGTGTAAAATAGCATGCTTCAGTCTGTTCCATCAATATCAGTTCTATCTTTGGAGGTGGATAGAATGTCCACTTCAATAGTCCTTTGGGATTGTCTTGGATCATTGTATTGTTGAGAATAGTTAAGTCTTCCACAGTTCTTCATTAAACAATATTGCTGTCTCTGTGCACAATGTTCTTTTGGTTCTGCTCTCTTCACTATAAATCAGTTCGTACACATCTTTCCAGGCCTTTCTGAAATCATCCTTCTTGACATTTCTTATAGCACAATAATGTTCCATCACCATCATATACCACAGCTTGTTTAGCTATTGCCCAATTGATGGGCATTCCTTTGATTTCCAAGTCTTACCACAAAAAGAGCTGCTATAAATATTTTTGGACAAATAGATCTTTTGCTCTTTTTGGGGATGTCTTTGGGATATAAACCTAGCAGTGATATTGCTGGATCAAAGGGTATGCACAGTTCTAGAGCCCTTTGGACTAAGCTTTATTCTTTTTTTAAAAAGTTACTATTATTGAGGTTTGCACCCATATCAGTTCTCTGACCAGAGTGAGTAAGTATTTCAGCTGGACAATCAACAGGTTTCAACAATCAGCCAAATCAACAAATTACTTGTTTTTGTGTATATACAGCCTATATACCCTCTCATGAACTAGCTTTCTTGGATGAAATGTGCTTAATTATATGAGGAAAAAAGCAAACAAACTAATCAGTTTCTATACAACACCAAGCCATCAGGGCAATTAAATTTGTCTAAGATCCCCAACAAACTGGATATTTGGCATCATGCTGTCATATTTGTTTGCTTGAATGAATATCACACATTCAACCACTTGTGACCTCATGTAGTGGATGTATCATATGGGAGTTAAACTGACCTAACCATGGAAATTATAAGACATTACCATAACCATTAAGACTGGTATGTTATATATTTTTAATTGAATGGTCGTTAATTCAGCTCAAATATAAGGCCTTACTTAAAGCAAAATATTCTTTTATTGTCAGTAAAGATAACAATAGTATTAAATCACATTCTGTGGTGCTTTGAGAGAACTAGAGTAGTGCAGTGGATACAGAACAGGACCTGGAGTCAAAAAGACAATTCAAATCCAGCCTCAGACAACATATTATGATAGGCAAGTCACTACACCTTTGTTTGCCTCAGTTTCCTTAGCTTTAAAAGGAAGATAGCAACCACCTCACAGGGTTATCATCAAGATCAAGTGAGATAATATTTGCAAAAAGTTCTTAGAATGGAGTCTGACATATAGTAAGTACTCTATCAATGCTTATTCCCTTCCCTCTGCTTTCCTCATAACTATGATTAAGCTAGAACAGACTCATATTTTGTTTTTAAGTTAAAAGATCGTTATTGGTTAATAATTTGATATTTTTCAGTCATTTCAATTGTGTCTGACTCTTTCTGACCCCATTTGTGGTTTTCTTGGTGGAGATACTACAGTGATTTACCATTTCCTTTTTTCCAGCTCATTTTACAGATGAGGAAACTGAGGCAAATAGCATTAAATTATTTACCCAGGTTTATACAACTAATAAGTGTCTGAGGTCAGATTTGAACTCAGGAAGAGCAGTCTTCCTCATTCCAGGCCTGGCACTCTCTCCGCTGTGGCACGTAGCTGCCCCAGTTAATAATAGTAGTTGACTATTAGCGTTTATATGAACTTTAAGTTTCACAAAGCAGTAAACATGTGATTTGATTAGTTAATAAAATTAATTACTTAAATTAGTTAATATGTTAACATCTATTATTTAAAATATAATTTGGGGGCAACTTGGTGATACAGTAGATAAAGCACCAGCCCTGGATTCAGGAGGACCTGAGTTCAAATCTGGCCTCAAACACTTGACTGACCCTGGGCAAGTCATTTAACCCTCATTGCCGTGTAAAAAAAATTATATATATATATAATTATATATATATATATGTATGTATACATATTTTTTAAAGTAGAAAAGAGATTAAATAAAAATAGTCCTGTTTTTGTAGAAATTGATAAGTTATTATTATTAACTGCTACTATTAATAATATTAAATTATTAATATTGTTAAAATCAATTTAATTTTTCTGGACCAAAAGTCATGTAAATAGGACCTGTTATAGTTACTTTAGTGTAGAGGTTAAAGGCCTGCTCTTATAGTCAGGAGAACCCTATTCAATTTATATCTTTGCCATTTACTGGACATATGATAATAGACAAATTACTTGACTGTTCTGAGCCTCAGTTTCCTGATCTCAAAAAATGAGGCATATGAGGACTTGTTAGAGTTATTTTGATATTTAATACCCATAATGTCTACAAAATGTGATATAATATAAGGTATTATTATTAAAGTCATAGAGATGAGTCCTCGACAATATTCAGTTTAAATTATGTGTTACGGAAGTACCATTATTATTGCTTGAAATTTACTAGGTGCCAATAAATTATTCAGTGCTCCGTAGAGCATGGAATCAAGTGTCCAGAGCCCTTTAGTTCCTAAACCAATAGCTAAGTCAGATGCCATGAAAATGATGAAAATACTTCTGTAAGAAATAGGGATATCTCTGTCCAGGTGAGATCTGACAATATTATTGAGCTATGTCTCTTGACTTCTTCACCTGTTTCACTTTACATCTGGTAGTTTAATGCTCTAGTGTGTTGGTCTGAATATAAACCTCCCTCAGGTATAGCCTATTCCCCTAAATGAGATTTCTCCGATAGAAAAATTCCTGTTCAGATATACACTGAAAAATAATACCAATTACAGACTTCTGTGTATTATACTCAAACCAAACTGCAAGAGAAGATAGTGTTGATCCCCAGAGGGATTTTAGCAATGAATTCCTCACTAATCCCATAACAGTGAGGACCCTGCTTCCATATTTCCATCTCTGTAGGTGCTAATGCATTTAATTTCTGGGAAAGAATTAGAGCCAGAGTCATGGGAGTGCAACTTCATATCTATGTAATTTCCTTTATGCCTTACTACCCCTTCTGTACAGCCTGCCAGTGAGCCTTGGTTGAAATTTTGGCAAACATAATATTAGCTAACATTTATATTGTTTCTACTGTGTGCCATGCACTGGGCTATTTTATTTTTTTGTGGGGCAATGAGGGTTAAGTGACTTGCCCAGGGTCACCCAGCTAGTAAGTATCAAGTGTCTGAAGCCAGATTTGAACTCAGGCCCTCCTGAATCCAGGGCTGGTGCTTTATCCACCGTACCACCTAGCTGCCCCCACACTGGGCTATATTTAGTAAATATTATTTTGTTCAATCCTCATAACAACCCTGGAAAGTAGGTGCTATTATTGTCCCCATTTTACAGATGAGAAATTGAGGACATAAAAAGAAAAAGATTGAATGGCTTGCTCAGGTTCTCACACAGCTAGTGAGTATCTGAAGCCCTATTAACTCTAGACCTAATTCTCTAGGTCCACTGGACCACCTATAACAGATTTTCTCATTTTGTAATTTTAGAGTGTTTGGAGGCAGTCCAATTGATTTTCCTGCAGTGTCATCTGTACAAATAAATCAAACCAGGTTGAACTATACCAGACAATGTGGCATAACCAAATTAGAAACTTTTTCAGTTTTGTTTGACTCTTTGTAATCCCATTTGGAATTTTCTTGGCAAAGATAATGGAGTGGTTCGCCATTTCCTTCTCCAGTTACAGATGAGGAAACTGAGGCAACCAGGGTTAAGTGACTTGCCCAGGGTCACACAGATACTAAATGTGTAAGTGCAGATTTGAACTCAGGTTTTCCTGACTCCAGGTCCTGCATTCTATTCATTGTACCACCTAAATTCACCATGCAAATGTACGATTCTGTGGGTCCAATTTACCACAGGATGGTCATAATACTTTACACATGATAGAAACATATGATGCTATGTTTACCCCAACCCCAGGTTACTTTAAAAATGTCATAGAAAATCGGGTTAATTAATTTTGGTTTTGTTGTTGCTCAGATTTGATTATGTTAGCATATCTGTGGCCTGACCACTGATCTCAAGAGAGAGAGAGAGATTGATAAATTATCATGAACAGAATGTAAAGGCAAAATAAAAATATCCCTGATGAAAATCTCAATATCTTTAATTAAATTTTAACACAGTAAATTAAAAGTGATAGAAAATGGACATAACCTTTGAAAGCTATTTAACAAATATTGATTGACAGGCTATGTTGACACCCATCAGAAAATAATAATTTGACATAAAATATAAGCTTTCCGAGATGCAAATTTAGTTTTTTAGACTTTAGGATTTGATTTTTAAAGTGTCTGTAAAAGGCGAGTGAACATAAAGGTCAGCAAATTAAACATATGCGCTTGATTTAAACTTTCTGCACACTTTCTCAAATTGGACACATTGTGCATCTCCAGTAAACAGCAAAACTGGAAAATCTCTTGAGGTAATATTGTAAAGAGCAAATGAATGATTTCTGCATTATGAGCAATTTGTATCTTCAAAGCTACAGGAAGTGAAATCAGCCTGGGTAGGCAAATGTAGAATACTTAGCACAGTAAGAAAACTTGCCTGTTAACTGATACTAGCTTCACAAAAGACCGAAATGTTTTTCAATTGTTCACTTTTTTTTTCATCCCCCTCCTGAGTCCCCAAGCTAATAGGTGGCTAATTTTGATGTTTCAGGAACTTAAGCGTTTCTTTCTATGAAACTAAAGATCCAAAGAGCATAACTCTTTGAAATTCCAGCCTTTCAAAATTTTATGTATCCTAAACCATCTCAGCAAGTATGGTCACCAGATTTATTCTGAACATGGTTTTCCTTTTCAGCTTATGACTTTAAGGCTTATAAAAAATACACGAAGAAGACCCTCCTAAATCTGATCTAAATCTGAGCCAACCTAACTTACTAGTTTTATTGCTCACAATATTCCCTATATTCCAACATGAGCCAGAAAGCAAAACAAAACAAAAACAAACAAACAAAAATCTCCTGGGCAAGTCTTAAAAATTACATTTTATGTGCATCGCTTTGCAGTCTAGCATCGACAATTGGAGACAGAGTGGTACTTTGTAAAGAGCCCTCAGTCCTGAGGGAAAAAAAAATCTACATTACAATTCAGGTCTTTTGCTAACTACCCAAATGAGCTTTGTAAATTTATGGAACATGATTGGGCCCTTGTTTCCTCATTGGTAAAATGAGGAGGTCAGATTATCTCTGAAAGTCCCTTCTAGCTCTAAACCTATGACTCAGCACATGATCAATAACCATACCTGTGCAGCACAGAGAGTGGAATTCTCTGGCATCGAAAATATAAACATTTAACACATATATCATAAATGTTACTTTTGGCTCTGTAAATTGTGCCTTAGGGAAATTGTGTCTGTTTCACCTGCTGTTAGTCCCAGATCTGTTATCCATCTTGTACTGCTCATTATTCACCCACCATATGTGTCTTGTGCTCCCCCTCTCCTATGGCCTTCCTCATACTAGTCCCTTTACCTGCAGTTTATTCATCACTCATTCTCCTTTCTACTTTTAGAAATTCTATCAATGATTTAAATTTCAGGACCTCCATGAAACCTTTCCTGAACATGCCAACCAAGAATTATCTCTCTTTGGAATTTATGACTTGTGCAGCTTTTATAGTGATTATCAATACTGCTTTATAGCATCATTATTTGTGCATTTCATTCATTCATTTCATTCATCATGTCTTTTCCATGTTTTAAGTATCTTAAGAGCAGCAGCCATATCCTTAATATCTCTGCATCTCTAACACTACCTAGTTCAATAACTTACATGTACTAGATACTCAATAAATACTGTTAAATAAATGACTGAGTTGACTTGAGCTGATTTTGTGAGTTCAATTATTTCAACTATCGTAAGATGTGTAAGAAGCTGTCTAAGCTATGTCCAAATAACTGCATTTGGCCAGGGTA
The DNA here is from genome assembly GCF_019393635.1 of Dromiciops gliroides. NCBI lineage: Eukaryota > Metazoa > Chordata > Mammalia > Microbiotheria > Microbiotheriidae > Dromiciops > Dromiciops gliroides. Next base: position 137,590,971 of record NC_057864.1, read on the forward strand.
TGTGAAAATTCAGAGCCGTAAGTTGTCAGTCCTACAGGAAGAGATAGTTGGTCATAGATGACTTTATTTTAAACACTTAAGGGAGGCATGTAATGGAAGAGTTGAGGAGGAAGATTAGTGCTTTCTGTTGGTAATGATAGACTGACTTCTGTTGTTGAACCTTATGACCCATTCAGTTGATTTTGGAAAGCAGCCCAGACCCAAATGATCCTCGAGGTTTGAGGGAGCATGAAGGAGCATATATTTTCAGGATTTCCCAAGAGCCTTCCCTGAAAAGAGGCGGTTTATCTTATACACTGAGCCTTTAAAAGATGTGGTAGAGTTGTTGTGTATGTGTGTCTTTGCTTTTCTGAAACCTGTTTTGTGTGCTATGTTTACAGTTGGCATAATCCCGCTGTCTTAATAGGTCAGCCTTCCAATATTATGCAAGTTTGTATTGATGAGACATTTCTGAGAAAAGCTTGGGGGCATCCATTTGTTGCAGGATGTTGTAAGATATAATAACTTATTTTATTCTCCACCACCCAGGGGATGTATTTGAAAACCTCAGATATGCAAAGGTTGACTCTGAAGCAATCCAATTCATAGGTGCATAAATGTTTTCTGCAATGTAGCAGTCTGATTGAAATCTTGGCAGATATCAGAAGTCAAGAAAAATGCAGCTTCAACATTCAAATAGGAGAATTGATCAATTAATGAAATTCCATAAAATGGCTGGTATCTTAAGCACACATAAATACTATTGTGAAAAATTGTGAAAACTGATATAATTGGAAGCATCTGTGTCATATACTTCATATTAATCATGATTTCATCAGTGTGGATATTTTCTTCATCATTATAGATCAAAACATATTCACACTTTTGCATCTTGTGACATTTTTGTCCACATATTTCCATAAATTTTCCCATAAGGAATCTTTTCAATACAGTAGATGCATTCCCCTAATTCTTACATATTGAGAGGAAAGTACAACAACAAAGCCCATGCACAATATATAGCTTTTCTCAGAAAAGTCATATCCAGCCCCAATACTAACAGGCCTGATCTTGGAAGACTGACTGCTTTTCTATTTTTTTATTGTTCTGTTTTGAGAAGTGATATTTTTTCTCCTCCCCCTCCCATTTGATTGATTGGTTGTTTTATCTATTTTTCTCAAAAGATTTGTGGTTTTATTGGTGTGTGTTCTTGTTATTCTACCAACACTTGTTGCAATACTTCCTAATCTTAATAGAAAATCTACATAAATTGTTGTGTTCAAAACACAGAATTGGATAATAGATATGGATTTAGACAGAAATCATCTGGTTTAAGTCTCTGCCTTTATAGATAAGGAAATTGAGGTCCAGACAGGCTAAGAACTTACGTATTGTTTTTAGGAAGTAGAAGTAGGATTAACACTCAGGTTTTCTCATTCTAGATTTAGCTCCTTTTCCACTGTGCCACAAGCCTCCCAATACATCAACTGGCACCCAACTGTATGCTGACATCAACCTTTCTGAACTTAGTTAGGCTTGACTGCCAGTGACATATTTACATTCTGTTGAGCATGGGGACCATTGTCTAATATTTTCTAGCTTGTAAGAAACTGCCAGAATCAGTTATCAGCTGGCATAGTCTTTGAGAACTAAAAACTACCTCCATGGTCAGCTGAGCTATTAGGGAAAGAGGTTACTATAGAAGTTGTTTGTTTTCAAAAGTTATGGAAGAAAACAAAAAAGTGAGTGAGTTTGTATAGATGCAGAAATTCTTTGCCTAGTATAAATGATCTTTTAAAAAAATTTGATAACAATTTTTCAAAATAAATGGGTTCCCTTATAATCCTATGAATAGTATTTTTTTTTTGCATTTAAATACATTATTTGGAGAAGTGGCCAAACAACTCTACCAGACTGTCAAAGGGGACCATGAAATAAAAAAAAAAAAGGTTAAGAATCCCTGAGATGTAGAGGAAAAATGCAAAGGGATTAAATTAAATTAGTTTCATCTTTGGTTCCTATCAATTCTAAAGTTTTATAGTTCTATTCCTGGGGAAGTACATAGTTTCAGTTAACATGATATTTATTTTTTGAAAGGGTACATATGCCTTGCTAGGAACCTTAGGTTTATAATTTCCCCATTAGTCAGGAATTACAATTCCATACCAGATTATGAATTTACTCGCAAAGAGAAGATTACTATTTTATATGGGAAGCTACAGCTGACACGGAAAGGATTTATGGGACACAGGAGCAACCTGCCCTCCATCTGTCACTGCCATGCCTTTAGCCAGCCCCTAGTGTGAGTCAAAGTGGCTGTCTTATGGAGGGGAACCTTTTCCCTCTAGAATTTCACTTTGAACATGATTTAGCAAGGTGAGTGCAGGGTATGGACAGGAAGGTTACTCTGAGTGTTTTCAGTATCAAAAGAGCTATATTTCATTCTGTCAGTGTCTTTCATTGATATGATATCATGGGAACATTTCAATTAAACCAGTTAATACAATGAGGAGCTGGTTATAAGAAAAGGAAGAACAACATGAGTCTTCTCTAAGGCAACACCATTTTTAAAGTTAATATTTAGGATTAATTTTTTTGTTGCTGCTGTCTAGATAGAAAGCTTCATTTTCATTAAGCTGGATTCTCTTGTCTCAGACCAGAAGGAAGCAAAACAAAAAACAAAAACCAAACAAAAACCCCAATTTTACAAACTATGGAAGATAGCAAAATGAAAGTTTTCTTTCAGATTTCTGCAGACAACTAATTTTATGCCTGTCTGTCTATGAAGAATCACTCAACAGCCAACCAAACTGTAATCCCAAATTAAATTTAAAAGTTTATTAGCCTTTTCCATGAACTGAAAACATAATGCAGAAATGCCTACTGCAGAAATGTCACAGTATCAGAGAGTACAGTGGTGGAATTGTATAGCAATAATGTAGTGACACCCTTTTCTTGCTTTGATTTGGTGCCAAAAGAGAAGTGAAGGACCTAGAAAAGATAAATCTGCCAAGTGAAGCATACACAATAAACTCATATATTGAAGCCTTCTAAAGATTTGCAATAATTCCATTTCTTCCTCATTGGATTAAAGAGAAAGATTTTAGCAATAACTAAAAGCAACTCCAAGTTAAGTTATACTTTAGGGTACAAAGAAATTTCCTTGAAATAATCCTATGAGATAGGTGGTTAAAGTATGATCTCAGTTATGCACTTAAAGAACTAATTCTATAAGAGTTGAAAAAACTGCCCCAAGGTTATAGAGCTTGTTAGGGTTAGTTATAGCTGGCACTTGAATCCAGGTTGCCTAATTTCATATTTTTTAAAAATTTTATTAATACTCTTTTAAAAATAATCACTGTTTTCTTTTAATAACTGCCACCACCCTCACTATCACTTGAAGAACTGTCCTTTATAACAAATTAGTGCAGTTAAGCAAGACAAAACCAATGGTCACATTGGAATTTTCTTGGCAAAGATAATGGGGTGGTTTTCTATTTCCTTCTCTAGCTACAGGTGAGGAAACTGAGGCAATTGGAAACTTTATTTTGCATCTGTTGTCCTTTGCCTCTTTGTCAATAGGTGGAAAATATGTTTCCTGGTCATGTCCTCTGAAATCAGGATCAATTAGTGCATTAATCACAGTCCTGAAAAGTTTAAAGATTATCTTCCTTTATATTTGCATGTAAATTGTTCTGGCTCTGCTAAATTTGTTCTGTATCAGTTCATACTGGTCTTAACAATTTTCTCTGAATTTTTTATATTTGTAATTTCTCATGATGTAATAATATCATTCATTCATATGCAACAATTGCTTCAGTTATTCTCCACCTGCATTGTTTCCATTTCATTGCTCTGACTGTAAATCTTCACTGTTCTGACTCTAGAGTTTGGTTTCTCTGACCTAAAGTGGATCTGCCAATATTTCGTTGAGCCTATCAATCATAACATCCAAATTACTTTTACTCCACTGTTAAAACAATGTGATTTATAGTAACAACATGCTGGAGCCACAAGGAACCTTAGAGATGCCCAGTATAAATTCATCATATTATAGATGAAGAAAAAGTGGCCCACAAACATGAAATAACCTTCTTCCTAGCTAAAAATATATTACCTGTAGAAAAACCAACAACCACCATTTCAAATGTCAAAATTCATCTATTGGGGCAGATAGGTGGTGCAGTGGATAAAGCACTGGCCCTGGATTGAGGAGTACCTGAGTTCAAATCCAGCCTCAGACACTTGACTTAGTAGCTGTGTGACCCTGGGCAAGTCACTTAACCTCCATTGCCCCCCACAAAAAAAAATCATCTATTAATTCCTTTACAATAAAAAAGGAAAAATGGATAGATGAGATCAAAATGCCCCCAAAATTTCACTTTCTCTTTTTAATCTACCTACCCTCTTCCTGGCTTCCTATCAAAGAATTGGATCATACATTTAGAGTCAAAAGGCACTAATTCTCTAATTTTATATTTGCGATTTACAGCACTCCCTCTGGACTAGTTTTCCAAGCTTTACTCATATTAACATTTTAAGTTGCCAGAGGGCACCTACCTACATCTCCTCTCAGAGTTCTAGGGATAACTCTGAGAAGTTGGGTTTTTTACCACTATGGTTCCCAAACCCCAATCTATTGTGCTCCCCAAATCAACCAGCTAATATCTTTTTCACTGCCAATCAACCAGTTAATATCAATTTGCTTTTGTTGTTGAGTTATTTTTCAGTCATGTTCAACTCTTTGTGACTCCATTTAGGGTTTTCTTGTCAAAAATACTGGAGCAGTTTGCCCATTCCTTCTCCAGCCCATTTTACAGATGTGGAAACTGAGGCAAACAGGGTTAAGTGACTTGCCCAGAGTCATACAGCTGTAAGTGTATGAGGCTAGATTTAAACTCAGGTGTTTCTGAAGTCAGGACCAGCACTCTATCCACTGAACCACCTAGCTACCCCCTTTTACAAAAGAGTATTTATCATGAAAGTATAGCAAGGATAGGAGTATAAAAAACAGGCAAATAGGGGACATATTCTCCCCTTAGGGGAGTGTTTTTTCTATCCAGTTTTCTATTTCATCACACCTCACAAGAATATATACATACACACATAAGTATATGTATATATGAGTATATATACATACATTCATTTACTTATAGATGTGTGTATACATATATGTATGGTAAATCAATAAATACTTCATAAATTCCCACTATGCACCAGACACTATGCTAAAGGTTGGGGATGTAAAGAAAGGCAAAAGAGCCTCTCAAGTTGGTCATAGGCTAGTGGAAAAAGAAAACAAATCAAAAGAAGTGAAGTAGGGATGGTATCTGAGAGGAGAACCCAGATAGGTGAAAAATGAAGAGATTTCTAAGCTGGACTCCCTCTTTAAATGGAGAATCTGGGAGAAGCTTTCCACTTTCTACCCTCTACCTTTTCCACTAGAGGGATGGAAAGAACCCAGGGGAAGGAGATATCAAGCAGGTTTGAGTTCTGTGGTTGATGTGATCTTTAAAGAAGATGAGATTCTTGGAGTAATGATGAAGTCCTGACAAGTGTGGCTGAGTAGGAAATGAAAAAATGGCTGGCCTTGGGACCTTATTTAAATGAAAGATCTAGAAGAAGTGTCTGTACATACACACATACATGCATGCATTGTCTGTATTTTGATCAATGTGACTAAGCCCACTACCTCTCTGCTACACCATCTCTAAACTGAGTTTATTTTTCTATAGTGAACAATTACAAAAAAGGTCATTGTTGTAAAGAGGAAGGGATATATTTTTCTTTGTTGTGCGAATCTGGTAGCTTCCATGGAATGTAGAAATTCAGGAAAAAAGCAAAGCAAACAAACCCAAACCTGATTTGTTGTTTAGGTTAGACCCAATGACTCCCAGGTCCCTCCCAATTCCAAGTTTTTATGATTCCTAAACAACATTATCTCTCAGTAAGAGTAAATTCCTTTGTCCACTTGTAGTTTTACAGAAATCATCTCATTGAATTTCATAGAAATTGGAAATTCAGTATGAGCAGCAATGAGATCCTATAGACCTTGTAGGAGATGTCAACCAATCAGTGATTCTGATTGCGCATCCTTTATGAAAATAGCATTAGACAAAGCATACTAAGGGACATAGGACCCGTAGTCAGAGAAGGGGACACAATGGTGAAAAGTAAAGGGAGAATTCCCAAAGTGAGAAGCAAGTCTTTGATGTATCTCCTTTTTTCTCTTAAACAAGTCAGCCCAACACATTTTCCTTGTTAGGTCATTCTAGATACTGAGATCCCCAAAAGAAACCTACTGATAGCATCAGCAGGAAATTTGAGCACTGGCTTAGAAAGACATTAAATGTAAAGTCACAAAACCACAAAGGGGTCGGTATTATAAATGTTAACTAATGTGTGGGTGCATTACTGGAAAAGAAGTTAAGCTTTTGATCTATGGGTTTTAATTTAATTTCTGCTTCTCAGCCTCTAGGGAGGGCAACAGCAGGAAAGATCTTAAATGGCAGTTTCATTCTTGGCATTATAGTACAGACTGTCAGCAACAGTTCCATCTGGGATGTGGAATCTATTGGGGAGATCTAGGCTCAGCCGAGTTCTGTTGTGTCAAAGCCAGGCAAGGGATGAGCCTTAGAAACTACTGATTAACATGACTGAACTTTATTACTGCAAAAGGCACTGTGCATAAAACCCTATCTTAGAAATCACACTGCAGGCTGCAATTAAGGTACAAATAAGTTAAGGAAGTCAATGGGATTAATGTTCATGTATTTTTCAAGTCCTGAAATAAATCAGAACCATGAGTTGAGATATAAGGATGTCTTTAATTGAGATACGGTAAAAAAGCTGCCACCCTGGGGGATGCCCAGTGGGCTTTCCAACTAAAAAGACCCATGAATAAAATTTTATAGGTTTTAGGAGGAGAGCAGGAGGAAACAGTATGATTTAGCAAAGACTTGGTCATAAGATTCCAGTAGCACTTGTCAGTTTGGGCAAGGAAAGCCACTTCATTCTGGCTATTTTGCCCTTCATGCCATGAATCCCAATGGAAAGGCACAAAGACATCAAAGGTCTAGATCCAGTTTGAGCCAGGTTTCCCCAGAAGGGAAGAACTCAGGATGGAGGGTGGTGGGAGGGGACCTAGGGTGTGGTTCAGCTCAACCTAATCAAGTGTAAACTTTTGGCAAAGAATTGGAAATTGAAGGGATGTCCATCCATTGTGGAATAACTGAACAAGTTGTGGTATATGAATATAATGAAATACTACTGTGCTCTAAGAGATTTCAGAAAAACCTGGAAAGACTTCAGTGGACTGATGCTGAAGCAGGAGAACATTGTACACAGTAATAGCAACACTGTGCAATGATCAACTGTGATAGACTTAGCTCTTTTTGGGAATATAATGATTCAAAACAATTCCAAAAGACTCACGATGGAAAATGCTCTCCACATCCAGAAAAAGAACTATGGAGTCTGAATGTAGATCAAAACATGCTATTTTCAGTTTATTTGTTATTTTGTTGGTTTTTTCCTTTCATGTGGTTTTTCCCTTTTGTTCTGATTCTGCTTTCACAACATGACTAATGTGTAAATATCTTTAACATGTTTGCACATATATAACCTATATCAGATTTCTTGCTGTCTTGGGGAGGGGGAGGGGAAGAGAGGTAGAAAAATTTGGAACTTAAAATCTTACAAAACTGAATGTTGAAAACTATTGTTAGGGGGCAGCTAGATGGCACAGTGGATAGAGCACCGGCCCTGGAGTCAGGAGTACCTGAGTTCAAATCCGGCCTCAGACACTTGACACTTAACTGGCTGTGTGACCATGGGCAAGTCACTTAACCCTCATTGCCTCACTAAAAAAAAAAACAAAAAAAAAAAACTATTGTTAGGGGGCGGCTAGGTGGCGCAGTGGATAAAGCACGGGCCCTGGATTCAGGAGTACCTGAGTTCAAATCCGGCCTCAGACACTTGACACTTACTAGCTGTGTGACCCTGGGCAAGTCACTTAACCCCCATTGCCCCGCAAAAAACAAAACAAAAAACTATCTTTACATATAATTGGGAAAAACTCAAATGCTATTAAGAAAAAAAGAGTAAATAAATATCTTAAGAGTAGGAATGCAAGGACATTACTGAAATTCTGAAATCACAAGGAACTTTAAAGCAATTGTCCATAGTACATTTGGTATTAGCAATTTATATCTTTATAGTAATATATTAACAATTTTGTCATATTGTACCTCTGTGGAGTATGGTATATTGGAAAGAGCACAGACAGGATTTGTACTCAAAAAACCCAGACTTAGAACCTACCATTTTCTGACCATGTGACATTGGGTAAGTTACAACTCCTTGAGCTTCAATTTCCTCGTCTTTTTTGTTTTTGTTTTTGGGGGCAATGAGGGTTAAGTGACTTGCCCAAGGTCACACAGATAGTAAGTGTCAAGTGTCTGAGGCTGGATTTGAACTCAGGTCCTCCTGAATTCAAGGTCAGTGCTTTATCCACTGCACCACCTAGCTACCCACAATTTCCTCATCTTTAAAATGAATATAATTGTACTACTTGCCTTACAGGTCTATTTAGAGGGAATTGATTTATAGACTTTAAAACACTATATGAGCCAATGAATTTTTAAAAATGTATTAAGTGCTTTACTATGTGGCAGACATAATGCTAAGTACTGGTAATACAAATACAAGCAAATAAGACCATTTCTTTCCTTAAGGAACTTAATGAGGGAACACAACACATATTAGGGAGTGGTATCAAGAGAAGAATGTTTTGGACAGAAAAGTCAGAAGTGATGGTTATTAGAGTCTAGGGATAGTAGTGCTGAGAAGTAGAATTAGAGTATAGGGAAAGGAGTGGCAGCAAGGGGGAATGGAATAAGCATTTATAAAGTGCCTACTATGTGCTGAGCACAGTACTAAGCACTTTTCTTTTTACAACGATTATCTTATTTGGTCTTCATAACAACCTTGTGAAGAACGTGCTGTTATTACCCCCATATTGAAGCACAGTAGACATAAGACCAGGAGAGATGAGGGGAAGCTCTCCAATCAGTGGCTAGGAGTGGGAAGTTGAGTGCTGGTCAGAGGAGTCTGGAAAGCATATACAAATATATATAGCTCATGTAAATGGAAGCTATTTTAACAGCTTCACAGTTTGCCTGAGATTTCTATCCCCGTGACTGAGGGTTGGAAAAACACATACTGTTGAATATCTTCGCCTTGACTTTTAAATCCACATATATTCTAATAAAGAATGTTAATCTATGAATGGTAACTTTTAGTCATCTTATACTAAATATGAACCAAAATTGTTTTGTAGGAAGGTGTTGAGTGAAAAAAAAAATTGGAAACTCCCTCCAGGATAGTTTTATAATGCCTCATCCTTTAGAACATGCTATCTTACCAACATATCAAGAATATGTTGTTTTGAATATCATATATTGAATTGTTACTATGGCACACTACAATTAGTGATTCCTATGTTTTCTTTTTCTTTCATTTGTGTGGCTCGGTAATAATATTAATACAACAAGAAATGGGCTTCTTGCATAAGAAGGCAGAAGTTAAAGGAATGCACCATCCTCATAAATACTGGATCTTCGTTTAGTCCCTCATATAAATAAGGAAAATCAGGTTTGTCACTGCTAGTGACTGGAGATTAGCTTCCATGAAACCTCTTTCAGAGAACCATGCAGTGCTTGGAGAAAACAGAAAGGAGGCTGAGGTAGCCAGGTGATATAGTGGATAGAACAGGAGAGTCAGTCAGGAAACCCTAAGTTCAAATCCTTCCTCAGACACTAGCTAATTGAGTGTGGCCTTGGGCAAGGCCCTTTGCCTCCTCAGCTTCAGTTCTCATCTGTAAAATGAGGATAATAATAGCATTAAAGAGTGGTTGTTAGACTCGATTGTGGGCGATATACATCCTAGCTGTTATTATTATAACTGAAGAGCAGCATAGCTACAAAGGGTTAGGTGATGCCAGCTTTCTCCTTTTCTGTCCATTGTGTTTTTGTTGTTGTTGTTTGTAGTTTCTTGGGTCTCATAAGTGTTCCTCTTGGGACACATTCATTTTTTTCAGCCACTTAGCTAAATAAAATCCTGACATGCTTTGCCCCACTAAAGAGGTATCTCTGATGAGTTTGTGTGACAGGATACCCTTCATTTTAAAATATTTTATTTTCCTTTCTCCTGACGTCTGCTCAATAAGGAAGGCTTAAAAGTGTGATAGGTTAAAGAACCTAAGCAGACTTAAGACCTGTGAAAAGTGACAGGGCTGTAGATATTAACTTAATCTTATGCCTTCTGCATTTTGGCTTTGAACACCCTTGCTCCATCAGCCGATTAGTCATTTATCCCAGAATGAAAGAAAACTTTGGATTTAAAAAAAAATAATAAAGCATTTTGACTATGACTCCATCACTCCAGAACACAGTTCACTCTCTTCTACTTTCAGATGGGTTATCACTTCCTCTCTAAGTATTTAAACTTAGTACTTTCAAGTTACTATGGATGATAATAGTGTTGCCCTCTGATTGTTTTACTTTTTCTTTTTAAAAATATGTTGATATCTTTAAAAAAATCATTGCTTCATTTCCTAACATAGCCCTTTCTCCTCAACTTAAAGAGCCTTCCCTTGAGATAAAGAATTAAAAAGGCGGGGGGAATGATTCAGGAAAATGAAATCACATATCAGTCAAGCTTAACAGTATATTGTGTTTTGGTGGGGCAGGTAGGTGGAGCAGTGGATAAAGCACTGGCCTTGGATTCAGGAGGACCTGAGTTCAAATCCAGCCTCAGACACTTGACACTAGCTGTGTGACCTTGGGCAAGTCACTTAACCTTCATTGCCCCACCAAAAAACCAAAACAAAGCAAAACAGTATATTGTGTTTCACAAGCATAGGACCTCACTTCTGCAAAGGAGATACATTTTCATATATTGTCTTTGGGGTCAAACTTGGTCATTGTCACTATACAGTGCTCATTTTCAATTTTTGCTGTTCTTTTTCCTTTACATCGTTGTATTCCTTGTGCATATTTTCCCCTGATCAGGTTATTTCAGTCTGCATTTTGTTCACATAAGTCTTCTTTTGCCTCCCTGTAGTCTTATTAATCATGTCTTATTGTGCTGTAATATTCCATTACATTGTAAATTTCAAAGTGTTTAGCCATTCCCCAATGGATGTTTGCCCTCATTGTTGACAACAGCTCTAAAATGTTCAAATCTGGCTTTCTAGGAGATGATGACCATAAGCTATTTTTCCCTCAGTTACTGGGTGCACTATACATGAAAGTGTGATGATGGGTAGGGACCAGAAAAAGTACATAATCCCTTATAATACTACGTATTTTATTTTATGCATTTAAAAACATTCTGAGAAGTGTATAGACTGCATTTGTCTGCAAAAAAGGTCTATGAGAAAAAAATAAATTGTTAGTAGTGTTTTGTTGTTGTTCAGTCACATTTGACTCTTCATGACCTCTGGACTGTACTGTCTGTCAGGTTTTCTTGGCAAAGATAGTGGAGTAGTTTGCCATTTCCTTCTTCAGTGGATCAAGGCAAACAGGGTAAGTGACTTGCCCAGGGTCATACAGCTAGTAAGTGTCTAAAACTGAATTTGAAATCACGTCTTCCTGACTCCAGGCCCAGTGCCTGCTTTCATTAGTGGTGGTAGTGGTGGTTAAATTATGTGATATAATAATTGCCCTCCATGACGTGAGATTATTTTGGTTTTATTTGAGGGGCAGGAGGAGAGCTTTATTAAGGATTTTAAAAACTGGAGTTGGGAGGGGGGAGGTGTGAACAGTCTATCCAAAACCAAACAAACAATGTCCCTGAAGTTCTATAGTTTCTTTGCAAGACTCTTGATTGTACATTTTAAAAAATCATTCCAAATATTATATAATGATTTGCAAAGTGGGAAGGGGAAGGGAAACTTCATGCTATTGCTTATATGTAAATAACAGAATCCCAAAGTAATATTCTATATATCTGCCTTAATATATTTTTTAAAATTCCAGAACCATGAAGCAGTTAGGTGGCGCAGTGGATAAAGCACTGGCCCTGGATTCAGAGGACCTGAGTTCAAATCTGTCCTCAGACACTTGACATTTACTAGCTGTGTGACCCTGGGCAAGTCACTTAAACCCCATTGACCCCCCCAAAAAATGAAAGAAAATTCCAGAACCATAACAAGTCTACGACTTTGCCTCCTTGCCCTCAGCACAGATGTAAATAAGGGCTCCTTTGGAGTGTAATGGTTTTGGTACCATTACTTGAGTGAGAGGAGGAGTTTCACCTTTATAATGACTTACAGCTAGTTCAAATAAAAGTACATTTGGTAAACAAAAAAAAAAAGTTTTTTTTAAAAATATGTTTATCTATGGAAAGAAAAATAAAATAAACATAGAAAACGTATATTCCAAAAATATTCTGGAAAAAGTTCAGGAGAAGAACAAGTCTGGATCTCAATAACTTTAAATAATAGTGATAATTTGTGAAGGAAAGTTTAGAATTTCTTCAGGTACAGGATTTTCAAGCTATCAGATTTCTTTTGGGTGGTTATACCCAAATCCCATTTCCTATAAAGTGTCCAATTATTTTATCTTTAGGTTCATTCTCCTAAATGTAAAGTGTAATAGGAGTGGTAACATTGGCCTACATTATTTTAGCAATACATAAAGGAATGTGAAAGCAAAGGAGCATTGAATTAATTAAGATCATATGGTTGATTAGAGTCTTTAAGATACAAACATAAATTACCAAATTAATTCTTTTGGTAAAGGTGTCTTTATTAATCCTGTCTGGGAAAATCTAGCCTTTTATTTAGGTTAATAACCTGACATGATCAAAGATGTGGGCTTTCAGATCTCATAGCATTGGTGTCTTGAATTATAACAGGTTTTGTGATATAGAGGTTATTTGTGGTCTAGTTGAAAGTACAATGGTTTTGGAAGCAGAGAACCTGATCTCTAATTCTGAATCCATTATTTCTTATTTATGGGATATTGAGAAATATACTTTGTGTATGAACCCTAATTCCATTACCTTTAAAATGAAATTGTTGAACTAGACAATGTCCATATTTAAATCTCTGGTTATTATGTGATTTTCTCAAGCATGTATAGAGCTATACTTTTAATTTTCACCATTATACTGTACCTAAAATGGCCTTTTATAGACATATGAAGTACTTTCTGACAGCATCTTAGAATTGGAAAGGAGTTTGCCTGTTCCAAGACCAGTCCAAAACATTAACTGATCTCTTCCACAATACTGAGAAGTCATCCAGCCCTGTTGCTATTGGTGGTAAGGAAGGTGGTCAGCTTTTTAATGATGAGTTTTCACCTTTATAATCACTTCAGGGACTAAGGCTAGAAGTAGATCTAATGAATTAGGGGAAGGGAGGTAGGCACTGGGCTTTCCAAGGCTGTTGAGTTCATAGTCTTGGACTATTTCCACAAGGGGTCTTAGGGGCCATGATGGACAAGGGGGTGGTTTGACTTGCCTGGAACATTCTGCTTCCTGTATTTCCTTTAGAGTGTTTTTCTGCTTCTACTAGGTTCTCTATTTGCCATTTGGGTGGCAGTTGCTTGACATCAGGTGGGGATAGTTCTACTTTTCCCTAGGAGTTATTTCCCCTGATGTTGCCTGTGAGGGCTGATGTGGTCTGTAGGGTGCTACCACTGCTAGGTGTCTTATGCTACCAACATTTACTAGCTTTGTGACTATAAGAAACTCACCTTTCTGAGCTTCAGTTTCCCCATATATAAAAATAGGGATAATAATAGCACCTCCCTCACAAGGTTGTTATGAGGTCAGACCAAATGAAATCATATTTACAAAGTAGTTTGCAAACCTTCATGTGCTATTATTTAACACATTATTTCAAAAATTTGACAGTTTTTATGTGTGGTAAGCTAATATTATAGTGCTTTAAGGTTTACAAAGTACTATCCTACAGTAATTCTTTACGATGGGTTGTACAGCTATTATTGTATCTATTACAATAGACAAGGAATGTGGAGTTAGGAGATATTAAGTGTTGCCTATGGCCACATAGGTAATATTCATCCAAGCCAGGATTCCGGTAGAGGTTCCTCTTCCAGCCTTATAAACTGTAATCTGTCTTTGCCATAGTAGACTGTCTCCATGAGTTGCTGTTTTCTTAACAATTCATGAACTGCTGACCCATCCTCTAGTTATGAGGCTTTCTGCATGTAGGTTATCTGATCTTTAGGTGACAGACACAGTCTTTTGGCAGATCTCAACTCTAAACCTTCCTGAAATGTTAGGGCCTGTCAGTTTCTGTTCCATTGGCATTGCCTTTCCAAAGCCACAGTTACCTCTATGTCATAATGAGGTTTTAGAAGAAGGCTTAAGTGGAGAACAAACCACAAGCTCATTGTTAGGTCTAAGTATCTGTAGTGAGTTGCCTGATATAACTTTTCACCTACTTTTGATTGTATCAGATTATGTCATAGAATAAGAAAACAGACAAATATTGTCTTCAAAAAGAGGCTTGTTGAAACACAAAGATCAGCTTCAATGTTTTAGCTTAGAAAATGTTAGAAAAATAAACCTGATTCAGAAATTACTTATTTATAAAGCTCTTTCATGAAGATGGGAAAATGTTTGAACTCTTACTGTGTAGGAAAATGAAGCTTAGACTGCCACTGAAATTGAATATTGTATAGCAATGAATGAAGATTTGTGACTTGATAACAGGTTTCTCCTTCCAGAAGCATGACTTGGTAAGAACTATATAATTTAGAGGGCTTGCATTCCAGGAAAGCACTATTTATTATATAATCATTTGAGCACGTGCACGTGTTAAAAAGGGATTGGATGGTACACATAATTATTATTAGACCTGGAAAATGGATATGTTAAGTTTTGCAAGGGTGGTAAAATAGAAGTGACTTATGTGCAAGTTACCTAAAAGAATAGATACCAAGAAATGTGTGGTACCTTCATTTTGCTCTCTGCTGATTTCATTCATCCAGATAGGAAAGATTTTAGATAAAGCAAAAAAAAAAATGTTTGCTATATGAATGCCTCCACAATTTCATTGTTTTTTTTTTTTGGTGGGTCAATGAGAGTTAAATGACTTGCCCAGGGTCACACAGCTAGTGTCAAGTGTTTGAGACCGGATTTGAACTCAAGTCCCCCTGAATCCAGGGCTGGTGCTTTATCCACTGTGCCACCTAACTGCCCCCTTTAAAATAATCATTTACAAAGTTTCTTTTGTGGGAAAGGTCACAGCCAAAGTCACCTTTAGCGACCTACAACTGCTTTTGTTTTTCTTTTCAGGGTAATAAGGGTTAAATGACTTGCCCAGGGTCACATAGCTAGTAAGTGTCAAGTGTCTGAGGCTGGATTTGAACTCAGGTCCTCCTGAATCCAGGGCCGGTGCTTTATCCACTGTACCACCTAGCTGCCCCCACAATTTCATTTTTTAAAAACTACTAAAACATAATTTGGATGACTACGCTGATTATTTCACTGAGAGCCTCTAGTCCAAGTGGATTAAAAGCACTAACATTTTGTGTGATATTTTTAAAGGAGGTAATAGTTTGATGAGGCTTCAATGACAGCCCTGAAGTTACAACTAGCTTATACTGTAGAAGCAGTAGAAGATACCAAGGGATGTGGTATTCAAAGTATGCTTGATTTTGTAGATTTTTTTCTGGCTATAGGTGTAGTAAATGTAATATTCATATGTTTAAATATTTAACATTTCATCTCAGAAGTCCAATATAAAATTCAATGATAACTTAGTGGAATTGCCTGTGAGGGGGCCTTTTCATTTGTAAATGAAAATCTTATTATCTACATCACAAAATATATTTCTCAAGTATCTACTTTTATGACCTTGGGATGGTAGAATCCTCTTCGTGTATAGGAATAAATGACATCATATCTCATAAAAGGAATACCAGCTATTGCCTTTGTCCAGTTAGAAAGAATGAAAAGGGTATATCAAAAGTCTTAGTGGAGTTTTAAGCCTTATTATATTAAAAGTCCACCAAGTCTTCTGAGATAACTAATATTGATGCCAAAGAGTGAGTAGACAAAGGCAGCATGTTGAGTATATAAAAAAAAAAAAAGCCAGACTTGAGTCAGGCTGACATTGGTTGAGTCTTACCTTGGACACATTGTGACTATGGACAAATCACTTTACTTCTCAAGAGTCCTAGGTTTCTGTCTAAGGTTATAGGTGAGTTGTTGGATCAATGTTGGTGGTTAGAGTTCCCCACATCAATGAAAGTACAGGTCTCAACCAAAGTAATAATTATAATATAAACATACACATAGTGGGGGTGCACACTTATAGAAATAAAAAGGAAATAACTAGATACATTACATAACACTTGGCTGTATATACAAGTGGATGCATAGTTGTATTAAATGTTTATATTGATCTCTGGGGTAAGGTGAAGGCATGGAACATTTCATATAGTCTGCTCAATTTTCTTTTATTATCTAATCACCTGGCATTGCACTGTTTGTTCTTATGTTTTGCAATTGCTTAAGCCCTTGAATAAACCATTATGAGTTTTGAAGAGACACAAGTAGAATCACAGATGCACTCCCTGGCTCCCTTTTACCAGACCCATTAGATAAATGTATCCTGTGATTTGCATTCCTTATATACCAAAAAGTGAATTGAGTTAAAATTACCCTTCTACCATGGATTAAGTAACTATTCCAAAATAACCAGAGGACAGGCTCATCATTATTCTATATTCTTTATATAGTAATGTGTTTTCCCAGATTTGGGGAGAACGAGGGATATCTTTGTCTGTACTCATCGTCCTTCTTTGCACTCAAAGATGGCACTACTGACCATTGCTGCAGATGGTTTCTTCCAACAATACACTCGAAATCCTATCTTTTTTACTGGTAATTTGTCACTATTTATAGAGTCTAGCATTGTTCGAGACTGTTCTGCAAAGTCTATTGCCACAGAAAGCTACAACAATCATTTAAATCCAACTAGTCATGTACTCCACTGTTTATCCAGACATCCCTCTCAGGTTTACTTTCTGTTAGATGCAGTTTATTTAGGGGAAAAAAAAGTCATCTTAACTATGATTATGGCCTCCTGGTTGATTATTTGCTGTGGTTTTCCCCCAGGAGTCCACAGATGTAGCATATTGTTAGAAGGTGCTCTACTATATTTCTTTTTCCCATTTAAGTATCTGTATTGTGTTGTTAAGACTCAAATTCATATTTTCTGAGGTTTTTTGTTGTTGTTGCTGTTTAGTCATTTTAGTCACATCCAACTCTTCGTGACCTCATTTGGGATTTTTTTTTTTTTTAGCAAGATACTGGGGTGGTTTGTCATTTCTTTCTCAAACACATTTTATAGAGGAGGAAACTGAGGCAAACAGGTTTAAGTGACATGCCATGGGTCATTCCGCTAGTTAGTGTCTGAGGCTGGATTTGAACTCAGGTATTTCCTGACTCCAGTCCTGGTACTCTATGTATTATACCATCTACATGCCCCATTTTTGAGTTCTGAATACCAAACTGGTAAGATATGTAGATATATCGCTTTAAGAATTCCAGACTTGCAGATACAGAGAAATAAGTAAATGTTGGGAAATGGTAATATTCATTTTATAGGAGCCATCTCCATTTTAGAAAAACATACAACATAGTATTCATGTAAATGAGATCCATAACTCATTTAGAATATGGTTCAGTTTACAGAAGCTCCAATTTGAAACAATTTTTCATGCTGACAACTCTTGCATAAAGCAAGATATAGTTATATTTATAATAAGACAAAGGAATACATTTATTTTAATGTATAATAGAGGGGTTTCCTTTCTTTGAAGGCCAATTTTAGTCAACAATGTGATGTGGTTGTCAAAAAATAAGGAGAATTTAAGGTTGCTTTAGAGTGACCAGAACACAGAAGATAATGAGCCCTCTGGATTCTCCCCTAGTAGGATCCCATCTGGAGCATTTTGTTCAGTTTTGTTGTTGACAGGCTGGATGGTGAGAGAAATCTCACCATAGACTATGAGGATACATGGAATCTTGGCATATCAACCTGCCAAGATTCCATATATCCTAATAAAATGTTTTATAGTTTTGAGTATTTGTATAGGAAGATTTGGGGCAGAATTCTAGTTTTTAAAAAAAACAAAACAAATAACAACTCGCTCGGCATATAGTAGATGATGACCTGGCCACCCTCCACTCAACTACCGACGTGATCTTCCTAAGGTACATATCTGACCATGTCATCCCCTCAGCAAATTCTAGTGACTTCTTATTACCTTTAGGAGCAAATATAAAATCCTCTCATTTTTAAAGCCATTCGTAACTTGGTTCAATCCTACCTCTTTCCTCTTTTTTTTTTTTTTTTTTGCAGGGCAATGAGGATTAGTGCCTTGCCCAGGGTCACACAGCTAGTAAGTATAAAGTGTCTGAGCCCCAGATTTGAACTCAGGTCCTCCTGAATCCAGGGCTGGTGCTTTATCTAAAGCATCACCTAGCTGACCCCCTACCTCTTTACTCTTGTCTATCTATATACTCTATACTCCATGGACACGGGCCTTCTTGCTATTCCATGCACAAGACATTCCATCTCATCATGTCTTGTCTTTTTTCACTGACTGTCCCCAATTCCTGGAAAGCTTTTCCTTCTCACTTCCACTTAGTGGCTTCCCTGTCTTCCATCAACCATATTTTGAAGCATTTTAAATGTCAGGTTGAGAAGTTTCTGTTTCATCCCAGAGATAATAGATAGCAATTGAAGAATTTGAGAAGGCGTCATGGTCAGACTTGTAGTATAGGAAAATTGTTTTGGAAGTTGGTTGCTTTACCCACTGTGCCACCTAGCTGCCCTCCTTCCATCAGCTAAAATTCCTTCTAATCTTGGCTACATTTGTTTTATGTGTACAAAGCCTTTTGATTGATCATAATCAAAATGATCCATTTTATATCTCACACTGTTCCACCTTCTACAGGAAGCCTGATTGGAAATAATAACTGAAGAAAAGGGAAAATTAAAGGTGACTCAGAGGTCATGAACCTGGGTGACTTGAATTAATAATGTGTGCCTTGAAGGGGCAGCTAGGTGACACAGTGGATAAAGCACTGGCCCTGGATTCAGGAGAACCTGAGTTCAAATCCGACCTCAGACACTTGACACTAGCTGTGGGACCCTGGGCAGGTCACTTAGCCCTCATTGCCCTGCAAAAAAAAAAAAGAAATCTTAAATAAAAAAAAATAATGTGTGCCTTGAAAAGAAATGGGAAATTTTGAGAAAAGATAATATTTAGGACAGAAGGTAATGAGTTTTACTTTTTATCTGTTGTATTTGAGATCCCATGGGATATCCATTTGGGGATATTCAATAGGCAGCTAGTGAAGTGGAACTGAAATTTAAGAGAGAGACCTGGGCTTGATAAATATATACAGGCATCATCTGTAGAGAGATAATTGAAGCCATAGGAGCTTATGAGATCACCTAGAGAGATAAGAAATGGACCACTGACATGGCCTTGGGAGTGGAAGAGACATACAATTAATGCATGGTATATAGATTTGAAGGAGATTGAGACAAAGAGGACAGATGGAAGAACCAAGAGAGAGCAACACTATGCAAACCTAATGAAGGGGGATCATCTAGGAGAATAGAGTGCTGTGCTGTGAGAAAGATTTCAAGAAGAATAAAGACTGAGCAAACATCATCAGAGCTAGCAAATACAATATAGTAACCTTGGAGACCATATTATTAATGAAGGAAGATCACTTCCATTGTAAGACTGTACATTGTTGAACTATTGTAATCCACAAACACTCATACACACACATACACACACACACATGCACACACAAAAATGCATACACATACCACTCTGGATCATTTTGCACTGAATCCCTATTGATATATCCATGCTTTCCTCATCTTCTATTGTTCTTCCTATTGAAGGTGCAAAATAGGTGAAGTGCTAGGATACCTTTGATAATGAAAGAATAATGTATAGTGAGACAATTAAACACATAGGATTTTCCTTTGAAACAACCTGAAATATATTGACGTTATCAAAGAATAACCAGAAATCTATTTCTGATGCCAAATTCTATAGAAGGGCATGTAATTTTAAACTGTCTCTTTTAAAACTAATTTGAGCATGAACAAATGTCAGAAATAACTAAAAGCATAGTATGAGAGGAAAAGTTTCTGTCCTCCATATTTAAAAAATCTTTTGAAAATTTTACTTTTGGTGTTTATTGATGTAAAAAAAACCCCTAAAACCCCCTCCTCAACTCCCTAGAGGCCATTTGTTAGCATGTTTCACAACTTGAAATATTTATAGTCCTGGCACCAGTATTTGGATCCTTCCATCTGCATGGAGAGTTTCCATGGCTGCCTACAAACAGTCCCTAAAGGATCCCTTAACCTAAAATGTGTCTTTTTTTAGGTGGGGAAGAGGTTGGGATTGAACATTTAGGCACGTGGGAGCCTACATAGGTCAGGCATGACTACCCATTTGTTTGAAAAGCAGAGCTCCAAATATTTGAAATATGTTTTTTAAAAGGCAACATCATGCCTCAGGAAGTACAGATGCCTGTACACGGTAATTGAAGGCATACGGCTGAACACACTTTATAATCATTGTGCTTTTGTGTGTGATTTCACTCCCTTCCTACAGAGCTGGAGTTTTGAAGTCTCACGGCTGGTTACATTAAAACTTCCTTCAGGGTCTGGATAAATCCATCTTCTCAATTGCATTTGAATCAGAGACAGCTTTAAAGGGAGCAGTCTTGTAAAGACAAAATGGGCTGATCAACCACATGGAAAGCTTTATTAAAAGCTCCTCAAGATTAAACTCAATATGGGATATTAAATTTTTCATAGTATTTAGAAAAAAGATTGCCAAATTTGAAAAAATGTACTTTCCTTTGAAATTAAGACAGCTATATTCCATCTAATGGCAATAATAACATCATCAAAAATACAACCTTAGGTAAAAGAATGGTACAGGCAACAGTTACTTCCATTGCAGTAGAGTTAGAAATAGAAGATATTTTCATGAGCAGAAAAATTTAATTCAATAAAAACTAAAGTGGGCCACCACAGAGACAGAGGATCAATCACAGAGTCAGGCAGAATTGTGGGAATCTATTCAGAGATGGTGCTACCAAGCCAACAGAGAAACCATTTACTTGGTGAAAGGGTGCAAGTTGGGGAGAGAGTACACCTAGATTCAGAATAAGAACAAAGGGGTCCAGAGGAAAGGGGGAAAGGGGAAACAAAGAGTGATTAAGTGCCTCCTATGTTCTGTGTGCTGTGCTGAGTTTCACAAATATCTCACTTCTTCCTCACAACAAGCCTGTGAGGTAGATGCTATTATTTTCTCTATTTTATAATTGGGGAAACTGAAGTTAAGTGATTTTCCCAGGTTCACATAATTAGTAAATGTATGAGGTCAAATTTGACCTCTTTCTGACTCCAAACCTGTACCTCCTAGATGCCCCAGAAAAACCGTGGAATTGAGATAGGAAAAGGAATAAACTCTTTCCTTCCCAAGAATCCCTTTACCTAATTCATGATCTTATTTGGAATGAAAATTCTCAGATGAGGGCAGCCATTTTTTTCTGAAGCAGGGAGAAGAAAGGAGGGGAAAAAGGGAAGGGAAAGGATAAAAAGAGAAAGGAAAGAAAGATAACTAATCTTCCAAGAGGAACAGAACCCTAGTACAAGGGGATAAAAGAAAAACATAACTGATTAGAGCTTGAAACTAAGAATTCAGGCATCAAATCCTTGATTCCCCTTGTTCAAGAGACTTGAGGAGTAGAACATCTAAAGGAAGAGTGATTTAACCTAATAGAATCATGGGCTATAGCATTAGAATGGAACACAAAGACATCAAGACCAACATCTTTTTATAGATTAGGAAAATGAGGAATGGAAAGAATGTGACTTCCACAAAGTAAAACAGCAGAAACCTCTTGACTCTAACTGCAGTATTCTTTGTACTTCGCCACACTCACTTTGAATTTGAAATTGGATAAAAGTTTAAAAAAAAATCCTCTCAAGGTTTCTAAATTTCCTTTTCTGATTCCTTTTTATGTTGCAGAAGTAGCTAAGGGCAGCAATTAGATATTTCATTTTTTTAATGTTAGGGACACAGCCCTTGTAAAATTGCTCTCTACTGTTCTTAATGAGGCTCTGTGATATTTAACAAACCAAGTGAAGAACAAAAACCTTTAATGGGGACAATCTCTAGGGGCAAGCCAAAGGGTTGGAACTCAACTTTAGGGTTGTATTTAGTGGGATATTACTGTAGCAGTATTTTCACCAAAGTACCAGGAATTATTTTATGAACACTGCTATTTTAATCATTTTGGATGTCTCTGAAGTATATTACTGGTGACTTTTACAGTTTTCCTGTTGTGCAGAAGAGTAAATAAGGTCAAAAATGTGACTAAGATCACAGACCAAGACTCTGGCAGAAATTATAATAGAATCTAGTTCTGGAACTGAATTCTATTCCCAAGATCACAGTAACACTTAATAGTCATAGTTTTGCAATTATCATCTATTTTCTCTCATTTAAAAATGAATTATTCCGAAAACTAGCACATTCCCTAGCACAAAATAGTTACTTAATAAATGCTTGTTGGACTGATTTAGAATAGAAAACTGAATTTAAGCTAAATTTATCATAATTGTCCCCAAATCATTCTACTTTCTCTTTTTGTAGTTCTATAAATGGCACAACCATTGATTTGTTTTTATAAAAAGCCAAACCAAAACAAAAACAAGTCACTAGCTAACGAATTGTTTGAAAGTTTGAGTCCTTGAAGAAGCACAAATGTTCATATTTGTTTACATTTTATTATAGGGTCAGACATTGTGCAATGGTTAACGAAGAACTTAACTATAGAAGATCCAGGTAAGTGAATATTTTTTTCTCTTTATGGAAATTGCTTTACTTTGAGGTTTCTCTTTTTTAAGTTGTATTCTTTTAGGGTTATTCTTACCAAAAAATTCTTCTGGAATAATAACTAAGCCTGAGCTAAGGGCATTTGCAAATAAATATTAAAATACTTTTGACATCTTATATAGAGTATGCAATGTTTTTATTTCTCCTAACTTTGCCATACATTTCAGCATGATAGCATTTAAAAATCTAATCTATGATAAATTGCCTGGCTACTGCTAGTGATATATGTGTCTTACACACTCATGTTACACAACAGTGTTCTTAATTCTAGTGCCTTCCCTCTAATGATTATCACCAATTGAGCTGGTTTATAGCTCATTTGCATGTAGTTATTTGCATGTTGTCTTTCCCATCAGACTGTGAGCTCCTTCAGAGCAAGGATTATCTTTTATTTTCCTTTGTGTCCCCTGAGTTCAGCACAGTGCCTGGCATACAGTAGACACTTAATTCATGCTTATTGACTGATTACCTAATTAAAGGCAAAATGATAAGACTAGTTTCGCTAAGCCATACGTAGTTGTACTGCTTTGTGGACACAGGCCACATATATACATGTGTTCTTGAGCTTCCTCTATAACAAATTCAATCACAATGAAACTTCTTGCATATACAAAATGTCCCTAAGATTCAACACAGAACCAACTTATTTCAAGCAAATGTTTGGTAAAATGGAATTAAGTACAACAAAAAATAGGAACAACCTTATGAAATCTAACTTATTCAAATCTGGCAACTAAATTGATATTAGTTATAAATAGAAGTTTGACTCTTTAGATATGTCAATGAATTAATTGTGCCAGTACCCATTGATACAACACTTGAAAATAGCTGTAATTATATAGATATTTTATTCTATCCTTCACAAAACTACATTACACAGAAACCTATCTAGCCTCTCTCTAACAAGTACTAGGAAATAAAGTTGTGAAGTTACTTAAATAAATTCATCATTTTCTTCATGAATAAGATTCAGGAAGTTGTTGATAAAAAAAGTAGATATGAATGGGCTATCAACTGAGAAGAAATACTATTATCAAATGGGCCAGTTTTTCTACAACTTTCTTGGTGGAAGGAGTAGGAAGCCAGGGAATTTCTCCATTTTTATCAAATGAAGGAAATGGGGCATTTGCCTACAGGGTGTTAGAAAAGCATTAGATCAATGTTCTCTATGGCAAATTGACCACATTGACTTTCGCTTATGGGCTGAATTTTCTGCACTGACCCTCAATTTATCATTCCCAGCTAGATGCTATTCATTGTGAAACATTTTGTTGGTCTCTTTGTGTGAGAACATATAGACTTGGAGTGATTTTCAACCTTAAACATCTTGACATGTTTATGCTGCATCTGTTCAATTGGAGTGAGGTGGGGGGGGGGATGTACAGGGAGGAGAGTCAAGAGAAAAGTACAGTAAAGCTCTCATTGAAATGCATAAATCTTTTCTCTTAGGAGCAATTTGTTAATCATTCTGACTTATATCCCTTTTGTTCAGATGACCTAAGTGCCCAGATTGAGAATTGTTTATCCCTCAGGCTTCTTTAAACATGTATTATTTCCAGATAAGCATTTGAATCCATAGGTCAGCACTGAACAAAGAGGAGTTTTGCATAGACTTTTAACTTGATACATTCAAAGGTTTTTAGAAGCTATTAATGTCTATCTCTAGATAAATGCCAAAATGTAGGCTCATAATTGATGCCCAGAAAATCCTTTTGAGTGAGCAGTGTATGTGCATTCCAATTTTTTTAAAAAAAGATTTTTGGTAAGTGGAAAAATGTAGTAGGGTTTGCTTGATCTAGGAGAAGGTGACTTTGAATTTTGAAATATACACATTGCTATAAACATGCAAAAAACTTGGTGTAGGTTCAGAAGTCCTTGAATTTTCTGTTTTTCCATTCCAAATATATCCAAATCTAAAGGCCCTTTGGAAATAAATTGCATAGCAATGCAGAAAATCCATCCACTTTCTATTGCTGGCAGGATTGTCTCACAAACGGTTTATCATTAAAATGAAAAGTTTCTCCAACTCATTCCAGGGATAACTTTTGACCTCCTGCAGTCTGGCCCCCTGTAGATGCTAGGGAAGGAGAGATAAGTAAGGAAAAGACATTCACTTTCCTGGAGTGCTAAATATGTCCTGAAAGGCTTTCTGTAACTGTGATTATTAACCATGCCTAATTGGACTGAGCTGAACAGGAAAACAGAAATGAAAGTAGTCAAGAGAGTTGTCCTTGATCTGTTCCCACTGCTTCTATTTCTGATTGGTACAAAATCATATTTCTCATCTTTCCTAAAATCTGCTACTTCTTATGGAAGATTGCTATCTTTTACTAGGTAAATTCTCTGATTTCTTAGGGATCACCTCAACAGTGATCATGTCTTTGACATCAAAATGTACAAATTTGTTGCACAACTGCAAAATACTTTTTAAATATATACCTTGCTTCTATTTCTACAGTTTGTGCTGGTTAGATGAGGATTAATAAAGCATGAAGGAAAAGGGGAAAGAGAAAAAGGGAAAAGGTGAGGGAGGGAGGACAGAGGGAAAAGAGATGGAGAAATAGAGACAGTAAAAATAGAAAGACAGAAAGACAGAGAGGAGATAAAAGAATAAGAAGAGAAAAAAAGATACAGCAATGAAGATGAGAATACAAGAAGGATGTAGGGAAATTCGTAATAGAAGAAAGCTATAAAGGCAACAGTACCCTGAGAGTAGCAGAAGTTCAGTGTTCCAGGCCTTTGGTCAACTATCACCTGTGCAGAGATCTAGATTCTGCCCTCCCTGCTCCACCAGGGAGCACCCCTGAGACCTTAGTTAAAGAATTAATTTCTTTGCTTCAGGATTCTCACTCTCAGTGAAGTAGGAGCATCATTTCCTCTCCCCCTCCTTCCTTTGGCCTTCAGAGGATTAATGAGTGAATGCTTGGTATGGTGGAATGTCTCAAAGGGAATTATATTTATTAGCCAATGATTTATTAAGTACCCACATGGTACACAGTCTCTGTACTTGATTCTGAGAGTTAGAGATAGCCTTGCTTTTACGGAACTTAAAATTTGGTAATAGGGCAGTTAAAGAGGCAGGCATTTGTGTACCCATTACAATCTGATGATGCTTTTAGCACCATTTGCTGTCCTCTTCCCTCTCTACACTCCCCATAAGACTGATTTTCCTGTGTCCCTTGCTTATATTTATGCAGTAGCCCAACAGGATGATTGGGAAAAGATTAAAAGCAGAGTAGACTTTAGCAAAATTGTTTGGAAGAGGAGAATGGAAGAGATAAGTCTTACTCAGAGGGCTCAGAAGGTAGTATGGCTTGGGAGATGCATCATTGTGATTGTGTACTCTCTTTGTTGTCTTATGCAAACCCCATAGGTGTTCCTGGAAAATGCAATATTCATTCATTCATAAAACATTCATTAAGTAAATACTATTGCCAGATACTATTCTAGGTTCTGGAATTCAAAGTACAAAACAACGACAATGACAACAACCGCAGCAGCAACAGCAACAACAACTTTTCCTGTTCTCAAGGAACTTACATTGGATTGGAATTGTTGCAAGAATGCACCTAAATAGGGGGCAGCTAGGTGGCGCAGTAGATAAAGCACTGGCCCTGGATTCAGGATTCCCTGAGTTCAAATCCGGCCTCAGACACTTGACACTTAACTGGCTGTGTGACCATGGGCAAGTCACTTAACCCTCATTGCCCTGCCCCCCCCCAAAAAAAAAACAACAAAAAAGAATGCACCTAAATAAAGGACAGAATAGGGTTTGGTAGAAAGGAGTAAGGAGGCTGTCCTTTGTCACAGGTTAATGGTTAGGAGACATAGGTTCTAGGAGATTATGTATCTACTACAAAAATTCAGGATAAAAGATTTAGAGCTACATAAAGGAAAAGGATCTCCAAATCCAGGGGAAAAAAAAGAACTGTGGAGTATGGATGCTGATTGAACCATACTATTTCTTTTGTTTTTGGTGCTGCTGTTTTTCTTTTTTGAGGTTTTTCCTTTTTGCTCTGATTCTTCTCTTATATCATGACTAATGCAGAAATATGTTTGATGTTATTATATATATATATATATATATATACACAAAACCTATGTCAGATTACCAGCTGTCTAAGGGAGGGGTGGAGGGGAGGGAAGGGAGGGAGAGAGAAAAATTTGAAATTGGATATTTTATGGAAACAAATGTTGAAAACTATCTCTACAAGTAACTGGAAAATAATAAAATACTTTTATTCAAAAAGAAACAAAACAAAAGATTTATAGCTAAAAGATTACCTAGTCTACCTTTCACATTTGACAGATGAGAAAACAATATCAGAGGATTTAAGTGACTTAATAAAGTCACATAAGAAGTGAATAGCTGATCCTTGTTTCTCTTATTTGTAAAATGGACACAAGACTCATTAACAGATTTCATTTCCCAACATTTCCTACAAAAGTTTTTTTTTTAGCCTTCTGAGATGAATTCTCATCTGTTACATCATAAACTGAAACATATTCATTTGAAGCTCTGTAGTAAATTGGACCCAATTCATGGAACCTTTCTTGTATTGCTATATCTCCTATTGCAAGATTTACATATAGCAGAGAACTGGTCTTAGAGTCAGAAAGATCTGGGTTCAAGTCCCTCCTAGGCACATCAACGCTATGTGACCCTAAGTAAGTCACTTTACCACTTAGTGAATCAGTCAACTTTCCAAGAAAGTGAATGGGTTTTTCTTCCCTTACTTATCTCTCCCTTGCTGGCATGTGGCAGAAACCAGAATGAAGGAGATAGAAAGTTAGCTCTGGGCTATGTCACTTCCTTGCCCAGATGAGTCAGCTCCTCACTGAACTTGACTATCTCTACTACCCAGCTCTTATGTTCTCTGCTACTAAGTGGTTGCTATGGGCATCTCTGTTGGTTCTACTAACCTTTTAAAGATCACAAATTGCAATATGTTATCATTATTGTTATTGGTGAATATTATACTAGAAGCTTATGTATATAGTGACAATTTTAAAAACGTTTTGACAAACCTCCGGCCTATGGAGCCATTATCATTTTATAAATCATTTAAGAGATTTTCGTAAGATCCCACAGATGAAAAGTCAGAGTCAGGTCCCAAAGTCCAAGGCCCTTTCCTCTTTCCGAAAACTCATTCTATAATGCTTTTTTGGGGGTAGGGCAGAGATTGTGGGTTATTGAATGTCACAGCCAAACTCATTTGGGTTTAAAATCCATTTAGCAACCTTGTCTAATTCTCACGAATTTAATGATATGTATGTAACTACTCAACCATTTTTCCTAATGTTGACAACAGTTGCTATGACAGCTTTCAGCACCTGAAGCCTTAATATGCCAAACTTCCCCATAGTCTTTTAATTCCCCCTCTTCCAGGTTTTCCAAATAGCTCATCATGAAAAGGAGAAAGAAAACAAGAGTGTATCTGTAAGGGGGTAGGGTATAACATTCAGAGCGATCCCTCAAATTTCTTTATTTTTTGAACATTTACAAAGGGCTTTCATAGTATATCCTTTGTATGTGTCTTGTATACACATAGAGCTATATCATATTGTCAGATTCTATGAGTGCAAAGACTTTTCATTTTTTATCTTTGTATGTTCTGTACCTAGGCAAGTGCTTGGCATATGATAGGTATTTCATAAATACATATTGATGAATTGATTATTGTGGTAACCCATTAAGCTAAGAATCAAAAATACTAATGCTCATTTAAAAAAAAAAAAGAACATGGCCATTATAGCTAGAATTTATTATAATTTATTATAATTATACTATGATTAATGTAATTTAATAAAATATATTTAAGAATTGTATTATTTATAATGATAATTTAGATTATTTAGCAATTTATTTCAATTGGTATATTGTACAGATAAGATAATGGCGGCTCACAGCAGTGAAGCGACTTACTAGTAAGTATCAAAGTGGAGATTTGCATTCAAGGCTCCTATAGAATAGAAGCAGTTAGAAAGTATTTATTAGATGCTTACTGCATGTTAGAAACTGTGCTAATTTCTTGAGGTACAGTGTAAAAGGAGAATAATACATATAAAATGGTCAATTTTTTTCCATCCAATTTCAGAGACCCTGCCACCATATATATATATATATCTATATATACACACACACACACACACACACACATACACATATACATATATGTAGATGTGTGTATGTATATATATTTCTTATACTATATCTATATAATCTATATCTATCTATCTGTGATGTATATATGCTTATAGTATATTATATATGCTATATTTATACTATCCTTAGGCCCCTTGGGGGTTTGTGGGCTCTAACCCCTGCCTTGGAGAGTAATAAGTACTAGGACTTGGGATGACTGGAAAAGGGTTCCTGCAGAAAATTTTTAAGCTTAGTTTTCAAGTAAGCCAGAGATTCTAAAACCCAAGAATGAATTAGGATGGCATTCCAGGTTTAGGGGACAGCCAGTGCAAATGCATGGAAAGAGAATATGAAGCACCTTGTGCAAGAGACAACAAATAGTTTTATGTTTATATTTACATTTAAAGGTAATAGGGAGCCACTGGATTTAATTGTGTAGTAAGCAGGATGGAGGTGGGGATTCATGGTCATACCTATGTTTTAGGAAAATTACTTTGGCAGCCATATGGAGGATGGATACAATTGAAGAGACAAGGCAGAGAAACTATTTTGAAAGCTACTGTGGTAGTCCAAGTGAGAGGTGAAGAGGTCATGAACTAATATGAATGGAGAGAAGCAGATGCCTTATAGAGAAGTTGTAATGGAAGAAAGAAGATTTAACAGTGGACTGTATATGTGTAATGAGTCATAGTGAGGAGTTGAGAATGACACTAAGGGGAAACTGATTGACTGGAAAATGGGGATGCCCTCAACAGCAGTAAGGGAGTTCAGAATAGGGATGGATTTATGGGGAGAGAGAATGATTTCTGTCTTGAACATGTTAAGATTGAGATGCTTCTGGGACATTTAGGTTTAAGTATTCAAGAAACAGTTAGTTGTTCTGTAGGACCAGGACTTGGGAGAGAATAGGGTTGGCTATATAAATCTGGAAATCATCAACATAGAGATAGGTAGTCCTTTCTGAGTGTTTCCATGGCCTGAGACCAATTCATATTTTTCTTGGAAGCTTTGGATGCAGGCATTTTGACTTTGTTATTATCTTCTTCTGAGGGTATATTTTGGTCTACCTTGTCACCAAAGAAACTTTCGATGGTCTGCTGCTTTCTCTGCCTGCTCATCTTGGCTTTTAACTCCTTCTTAAAGTGGAGCACTGTTTCCAGGACACACTGTCCCAAGCTTCAGGAGGTCCCAGGTGGTACAATTTAAGGAGAGCCTCATTCTCAACCTGCCTGGCCTGTAAGTTACCAAGGGCCTGCTTGCTCTTTAACCCAGAAATAGAAATCTGATTGAAATCTGATTCTCTGTGGTCCACAAGCTTCACATGCCCATGTCCCTCCTCTACTGGGCCTCTACCACTCACATCCACTTCCTGGGCAATGTGCTCTGTCTCTGCTTCTGAAGAGACCCCCACTATTTCCCCCCAGACAACTGCTGGACTCCTCACCAGTCCATGAGCCGAGATTCAGAAGAAGCCACTGATGCTGAAGATTCCGAAGTTCTGGAGGCATGTCCTGCCTGGGGCTGGATCTTGGCCATGTGCTGAGCTCCTCTCTCACCCTGGTATAACATACTTCTCCTGCTGAACTTCTAATTCATCTTTGACTGGAAAATTATCTCAGTCTGTTATTTTGTGGGTTCTGCTGTTCCAGGAGTTGTCATGTCATTTTTTGGTGGTATGTGGACAGATCTGTTGGGAGCTCTGAGAGTCACAGCCTTTCCTCTCACATCTGAGCCCACAGTTAATGAACATAACATGAATGAAGGTCCATCAGAGAAGACTGAAGAGAGAATATATAGAAAGGAGAACCAAGAGAGCTGTGTCATAACAACCTAAAATAGAGAACATCAAGGAACAGGAGGCAGTCAATGGAATCAAATATTGTGCAATGAATAAATAAAGCTAGAGAAAAGGCTAAGATTTGTTAACTAACAGTCCAAGTTCATTGGTAACTTTGAAGAATGTAGATTGATTTGAATAATAAGGTCAACAGCTAGATTGAACTGGGTTTAGAACTGAGAGGAGAAATATCAAAGCAAACTATGGATTTTATATTACATTTTACCTAGAAGAGATGGAAAAATATAGGATCATAGCTGACAGAGGTGATAGGATCTAGTAAGGTTTTTGTTTTTTCTTTAAGGATGAGATAGACATGATTGTATTTATAAGTGTCAGAAGAAAACAATGAATAAAGAGAGAGTGAATATTTGAGAAAGAGTGGGGATGGGGCAGCTAGGTGGTGCAGTGGATAGAGCACTGGCCCTGGAGTCAGGAGTACCTGGATTCAAATCCGACCTCAGACACTTAACACTTACTAGCTGTGTGACCCTGGGCAAGTCACTTAACCCCAATTGCCTCACTAAAAAAAAAAAAAAAGAGTGATAGTGAATTTCCAAGGGTGCAATTCTGCCTATGCCCTAGGGTGCTGCAAAAATGGGCAGGTTTGCTAGAAGGAGTGGGAGCAGATAAGGCTATACTGGGCTTCACTAGAAATCCCCGCTCCCTTGAAGGGGGAAGATGTTTGCTTCTGTAGAGGGGGCGATCTTTTTTGTTCATCTTTACTCCCTATTATTTGAAAGATAATAATTTAATTTGTGGCCTTTCTGTTGGCTTTATTTCTCTAGTCATTAGAATTGATATGAGGAAGAGGATAAATGAGAGAAGGTTCTGATCAGACAAAAATGTCATGTTTTATTAGATGTGGAAGGTCTGATGAGGAGAAGAACTTTAGTAAATGAGATTTTGTTTCATGTACTAGTTCTCTTTCCTCCTGTAATCTCTCTCTCCCTCTCCCTACCTGTACCTAGACAATAATATGAGAGTGGAAGATTCTCGTAAGTCATGTACTACCTAGTCCATCTATACAGAATTTACAAGTAAGACCCTTTGTGAAAAATAGTCACATATAGCTACCTAGATGGCATGGTGGCTAGAGTGCTGTTTCTGGAGTCAATAAAACCTCAGTTCATGTTCTGGTTCAGATATTTATTAGCAGCATGGTCTTAGCCAAGTCACTTTACCCCTCCCCCACCTCAGTTTCCTCATCTGTAAAGTTGAAATAATATAAGTATTTACTTCAGAGGGCTGTTATGAGGCTCAATTGAGATGCCATATGCAAAGTATTTTACCAATTTTGAAGCGTTCTATGAATACTAACTATTATACAGTTAGGAAAATATGAAACAGTTATTCCAAGCCATTCATTCTCTATGTCTTGGAGTCTGCAATTTCTTGCAATGGAAAGAGAAATGGATTTGGAGCTCAAGATCTGAGCTTAAATCTTCACAGTTTCATCTACTACCCGTGCATCCTAAGGAAAATCACTTAAACTTGTCTTTTTATTTATAAAACAAGGGGTTTGACCCAGGAGAACTCTGAAGTCCCTTTAGATTCCTAAATATAAAATTCTGTGATCTGCTATCATTCATCTGCATTGCCAAACTCTGACATCTGCTTTGTTTGATTGCCTACTAAAATCGACTACCTTCATGAAGTGGCCTCTCACTAATCAAAAGAGAAGCAAGACATTTTCTTGGGTTCATTCCAAACAAAAGAAAACTTCATTGACTCCTCATAACTTACCACCCCATAAAATGCCCTCATTTAGGATCTATTAGATCAAGGACTTAAAAAGATCTTGGCTATGGTGTAGTCCATCCCTTTTATTCTGTAGATGAGAAAATAGAGGGCTATTCTCGGTAGCCCTCTGGAGGGTGACACAGGTAATTAGTAGCAGAAGTAGGATATGAACCCAAGTCCTCTGATTCCAAATCCATTATTCTTGGTACTTTGTGCATATTCAGTGTGTGTCTAGTTGTTTCTATCAGTCTGCAGCAATATTAATTATAGATTATGAATTAATTAATTATAATTTATGAACTCAAGGAGAATTGGCTGGCTTGTGGATTTGGGTTTTTTTTTTGCATATTCTGTTTTGGTTTTGGGGAAAGAGGTCTGTATGTGGTTATCATGATGCATATGTGGGAAACTTAATAGATACTTTTTAGATAATCAGTCTATTCATAGCTGAAACAGTGAGACCCCCCAGGGAGAATCAAGAAACAGCAACTGCCAGGTAAATCAAATCATCCCACCCATTTTGGCCATCATTTACTCTTAGACCTTGATGATGACAGCCAAGAACACTGAGACCAAGAGCATTGGGAATAATAATTCAGATGAAATTACCAGACCTGCTTCTAGCCTAGACTTATAGCCACAATCCTCCATTTGGAGAAGGGACCGGATAACCCCACAAAATGCTAACAACCTGAGACCCACAAGCCAGGCAAGCCAGACCAGTTTAAGCAGCAGAGCACCCCAAGGAGAAGGACAAGAGGCATCACTGTCCAGGCAAGTCGAAATACAGCCACTATCTTGACCACCATCACCCCTCAAACCCCAATGAAAACAGCCCAGGACTTTAAACCTAAGATTCTTGGGAAGAACATTGCTTCCAGCCTGGTACACTCAGCCATTATCCTGGGATGCAACTGCTGTGGAGAAGCAGCCTGGCAATTGCTCTAATAGAAGCTATAGCCACAGTTACTGAAGACCCAGAAAAGGAAGTTCTTTTCAACAAAGTCCTTGGCACTGACAAAAGCTTCAGCAACAGAAAATGATATAATTTTTTTCAGTGGAAATGGCATTAACAAAGAAGCATTAACATCTGTGTTGCTGCTATACCCTAAGGACAATGGGATCTTTCCATTTGACTTACAGCTGAAATCCTCCACATGTGTTTTCTTTCCCATTAGAATGTGAGCTCCTTGAGAACAGGGACCATCTCTTCTATGCGTATCCCCATAGCATAGTGCTTTGAACATAGGAAACAATAAATGTTTCACTCATTCATCCATTAATACTTCTAATTTGGCAATAAGACTAGTACATCCATTTAGGTAAGATATTGAGAAATCATAATCTTCTAGAAGCATCAATTGCCTAGAAAATCCTACATAAATATGTGAACATGTTAAGCTTAAAAATTCTAGATGAAACAAAACAAAACCCATTGTCCTAGCTGCAAACAGAATTTGAACTACCTCTCCGTTTTTCTCCCTGATATACTACTTCCCTGCCTCCATTACCTCAAGATGATTTAGAAATGATAATGTGAGTCTATACATATTTAGACTTCCTCATATTAAGATGTAGAAACAGGTGGTACAATGGAAAGAATGTACAACTTAGAATCAGAGGATGTGGGTTCAAATCCTAGCTCTGTAATTTAATATCTGTATGACCTTGGGCAAATCACTGATATCGCTGGACCTCAGTTTCTCCAGTGATTAAAAAAAGGCAGTGCTAGGGGCAGCTAGGTGGCACAGTGGATAAGTACCGGCCCTGGATTCAGGAGGACCTGAGTTCAAATCTGGTCTTAGACACTTGACACTAACTAGCTGTGTGACCCTGGGCAAGTCACTTAACCCTCACTGCCCAGCAAAAAATCCCCAAACAAACCCAAAAAACAAAACAAAACAAAACAAACAACAACAACAAAAGGGGGGGGGGGCATGACAAAAAAAAAACTTAAAAAAAAAAAAAAAGGCAGTGCTGAATTAGAAGACTTCCGAGGTCCCTTTCTGCTCAAAATCAGTGCTCTTTTGATTATCTAATATGGTCTTTCTTTTTTTTTTTTTTTTTTTTGCACAAACTGGCCTTTATATTCATTACTGTTCCTGTTTTTCCCATGTTTTGTGAACATTTGGTTTGTATATTGGGGGAGAGATGCTAAAATACTTACCCCTGTATGATAAAAAAAGAGATGGAAACAATTAAGTAAAAGCTAGGCCACTCTGCTAGTGCCAGCACTACATTGTTACTGTTGAAAAGAGGAAGAAAATCTTCAGAAAGGGAAGCTGCAATCTCACGAAGTACACATTTCAGCTTTAGCCAGAGTGGGGCTTTTGCACATTCCTAGCACTCTAGAACCAAAGAGATTATCCAAGTGCTATATAAAAATTGGCCACAGCCATTGGAAATTCTGATACTAATGATTTCTACAGCACTTTGCAGTTCAAATGGGAAAATGGATTCAAGACAGTATGTGTTTTCAGGAAATTTACGATCAAAGGCACACTTTAGCAATATTAAATATAAGGGAATTATTAAACATAATAACCAAGTGAGAAATAATTATTTCATATATTCACAAATGGGTAATCATTAGCTGTATTATGCTTGAAAGATGGGTTTGAAATGGTCCTGGATGCATTGCTTAATGCTTCTGATGAAATTATAAATCTTCATCAGTAGGTAGGTAAAAATCCACCTATATCTAGCATCTTTTTATTTATTTATTTTTTATTAAAATTTTTTTTTAAGTGAGGCAATTGGGGTTAAGTGACTTGCCCAGGGTCACACAGCTAGTAAATGTTAAGTGTCTGAGGCCGGATCAGAGCTCAGGTACTCCTGACTCCAGGGCCAGTGCTCCATCCATTGCGCCACCTAGCTGCCCCTAGCATCTTTTTAAATAGTGATAGTTTTAGCAGCCTGTTATATTAAGTTTTGTTACTTTGGGTAGGTTTAATAATAATATTTTCCTTTTATTTTTAATGAAATTCATCCCAACAACACTACATGATTAGCAACTACTTTGTGATATATAATAAATATAACAAGTGAATAATAACTGTCCTTAGGACATTAGAATAGAATAGAAAGGGACTGAGAAGGTATACGGATACAGTAAGTCAATAAACATTTATTAAGCATCCACTACATTCCAGGCACTGTGCTAAATGCTGAGAATACAAAAAGAGGCAAAAAAAAACCCCAAAACAAAAACAAACCAAAAACAAAAAATAATCCCTGCCATCAGGAAACTAAGGCTGTAATGATGGAGGCAATAAGCAAACAAATATGTACAAACAAGCCATATGCAGGATAAATAGGAAAGAAATTAAAAGGAAAGAAGGCACCAGAATTAAAAAAAAAAGACTGGGAAAGGCTTCCTGTCGAAAATGGGATTTTGTTGTTCACTCTTTCAATTGTCTTTATGACTCTTTATGGGGTTTTCTTTGCAAAGATACTGGAGTAGTTTGACATTTCCTTCTCCAGTGGATTAGGCAAACATAAGCTAAGTGACTTGCCTAGGGTCATACAGCTAGTGAGTGTCTGAGGTCACATTTGAATTCAGGTCTTCCTGACTCCAGGCCCTGTACTCTATCTATCCTCTGAGTGACCTAGCTGCCAGGGATTTGAGTTAGGACTTAAAAGGAGACAGGGAAGGCAATAGTTGGACATAAGAAAGGAGAACAACATTACAGACACAGGGGACAGCCAGAGGGAAATGCCCAGAGTTAAAAGCTGAAGTGTCTACTTCATGGAACAGCAAGGAGGACAGTGTTATTCTTATTCGGGTATTAGTTAGACTAAATGTCCTGGGATTTCCCTTTTCTACATGAGATTCTGTAATTCTGGAAGGCATTTTTAAGTACCTGCTATGTGCAAAAAAATACAAAAACAAAGATAAAGCATTCTATGTTCCGTAAGGAACTTATATTTTGCTGAGGGAAAATCACATATAGGCACATAAATATTTTATATTTA
The DNA here is from genome assembly GCF_019393635.1 of Dromiciops gliroides. NCBI lineage: Eukaryota > Metazoa > Chordata > Mammalia > Microbiotheria > Microbiotheriidae > Dromiciops > Dromiciops gliroides. Next base: position 137,627,647 of record NC_057864.1, read on the forward strand.
TAATTACTTTAGGGGAATGGGGGTAGAAAACAGTTACAATTAAGGGGATCAGAAAAGGCCTTTTGTAGGAGGAGACACAAGCTATGCCTAGTTCTGATTTTACTCCTTCAGAGCCTCTTATGTCCTAATCAGTCTGGACCTTTGGATGGATGTGGTTTGAACTCAACATTTCATCTTTTAGCTTTGTATAGAGCATTCTGTCCTGTGCAATGCACCTACTCCCCACTTTTTAATCTTCAAATCTCTATTTCATTCAAGATTCAGCTCTTATGTGCCACCTCCCAGAAGAAGCCCTTTTTGACCCTTCCCTTGTTGTTAGTGTGCTTTTGTACCTCCAATTTTTATAAATATGATTATTGGGGGCAACTAAGTGGCACAGTGGATAAAGCGCCGGCCCTGGATTCAGGAGGACTGAGTTCAAATCTGGCCTCAGACACTTGACACTTACTAGCTGTGTGACACTGTGTGACACCTCTCCCTCTCCTTCCTCTCCCTCCCCCTCTGCCTCTGTCTCTCCCTCCCTGCTCTCTCTTTCTCTCTCTTTCAGTCACTTAACCCCCATTGCCCTGCAAAAACACTAAAATAAATAAACAAACAAACAAACAAACAAACAAACACAAATAAATAAATAAGATTATCTTTTTGTATTTTTTATTACCCTAGTAGTATGTTATGTTCTTGGAAGGGCAGGGGTAATCTTCCATTTTATCTTTATATCTCTAGCACTAGAACAGTGAGTTATCCATAATATACACTGAATAAATATCTGTTGGATTGGATTTTTTCAGGAGTGCTAAAACTGGCAGGTAGTACTAGACAAATCGGGTAAGGGAAAAGGGACATAAGGTACAATTCTACTTGGAGTTAGATGAATGTATTACACGATCTTCTATGCTCTTTTTCAGAGCTATAACTGAGACAGAAAATAAGAGATAGATTATCTTTGGTATTTACCACCTTGTTGATAAGAGCTAATCTTTTTTTTTCTGGTTTTCTTCCATAGCTAAGTTATATATTTTGCTAGTTGGTTGGTTCTGGGCCTAAGAGATCAAACCATCTCTCTCTCTCTCTCTCCCTCCTCCCTCCTCCCCCCCTCCCACCCTCCCTCTCCCTCTCCTTCTCCCTCTCTCCCTCTCTCCCTCCCTCTCTCCCTCCCTCTCTCCCTCCTTCTCTCCCTCTCTCTCCCTCTCCCTTTCCCTCTCCCTCTCCCTCTGTCTCTGTCTCTCCCTCCCTGCTCTCTCTTTTTCTCTCTTTCAGAAGCCAAGTATATAATAATGCCTTCTCCCAGAAAGTACATGTATACCTTCATAGGAATGGCACAAAGGGCACAAAGGACCATAATCACATTGTGGGTTTATTGAATGCTATTTTTTCATAAGCAGTCATTGACCTAATGTTCCCAGTAAATGGTGAATCTTCATGCCCAGTTTACTTGTCAACCCTTCAGTTCTAGAAACTATACCATATAGGGATTATTATAAATCTTTCTTAGAATTAAAATTTATTTTTCTTTTTCCATTATAATAATGATATTTTGTATTATAGCATTACAATTTCTACCAACACATTCTTTAGTCTTGAAGATAGGGCCAAAGAGATATATTGAGCTTGCCACTATACTAGAAAAAGAAAAAAATCTTAAAATTAAATTAAATTTAAATTAAATTATGTTTTTAAAATTTAAATTTAGTATTAAAATTTATTTTATTTTTAACTCATGGAACAAAACAAGCATTTCCATAATAGTTCCATTTCAATAAATGGAAATATGCCTTTTCTCTCCTATATTCCTCCAGCTATTGAGAAAGAAAAACAAAACCCATGTTACAAATATGTGTATCAAGGAAAACAATTTTTCATATTGACCATGTGAGGAAAAATGTCCATCTGTAGTTGGAGCCCCTTACCTTTCTACGAAGAGGTGGATAACATGTTTCATCATGAGTCCTCTGGAATCATGGTTGGCAATTGCATTGATTACAGTTCTTAGATTTTTCAAATTTTTTTGTCTTGACAATAGTATTGCTATAGTAAAACTTTTTCTGCTTCTGCTTTCTTAATTCTGTATTTAATCATGTTTTTGCAAGTTGCTCTGAAGCCATTGCCTTTATCATATTTTTTACAGCACAAAAATATTCTATCACATTTATAGTCCCCTTATTCTGCCATTACCCAACTGATGGGCATTCTCTGTTTTGATTCTTTGCCACCAGAGTGTAGTTGTTTTTAATTCTAAATTCAGTGTTCTATCTATTTTAATAGGCAAATCTTTTGTCTCATTTAATTAAGCCATGAATAGAATGTTGAACCTTCTGAGTCCATAATCTTAACTCAGTACTTATACAGTATCATCACTTTCATCATCACCATGATCAAGATATGAGATTTCAGAACTTAGAGTAAGAAGAAACTATTTAGAGATCTCCTAAAAGAGTATTGAATGCTTTAAGACTTACAAAGCACTTTACATATATTATTTCATTTTCTCACAATAATCCATGGAGGTAATTCTTATTATCCCCACTTTACAGTTGGGAAAACTAGGCTGAGAGATTAAGTGATTTGCCCATGATCACATAACTAGTAAGTATCTGAGGCAGTATTTGAACTCAAGTTTTCCTGACTCCAAGTCCAGTGCTCTCTCCAAGATGCTACCTAGGTGCTTCTAGTCCAATTCCCTCATTTTATACAAAGATGAGGAAGATTACATGACTTCTCTGAGGTCACGCAGGTAGCAGAGCCGAGTATATACATATTTTATGTGTATTATATATTATGTATATACATATATAATAGAGACATACAAATAATGAGATATATAAAATAAATACAGATATCTATTATTGTATGTATATATATGTGTGTATATATGTGTTTATATGTATGCATGCACATTTATATACACATATAGTCATGTCTCTCTCTGTATATGTGTGTGTGCCTATATATATATATATATATATATATATATATATAGGCACACACACACTATGTGAGTTTCATCTCTCCAGCTAAATTGAAACCTCTTTGGTCAGGGACCATGCTTTATAAAACTTCTTTATCTCTCAGAGTGTCCAATAAAGTGCTGGATTTATTGTAATTACTTAATAAATATTTGTTGGTAAATTGTTCCATTAGGATGATCTTCTTGATTATGGAGCTAGATGCAGCCATTCTTCATGTTTAGAGACTGTACTGACTTATGTCTCCAGCCATGAGGGTGGAGTGATCTCAGACTCCCATTTACTCCTGCCTTTGGATGACATCTCTAAGTGGTTCATATTTGCTCACACAGGATTAGGATTAGTGCATGCAGTTTGCTCACACTACTAAGGTTACCTATTCAGGTTGGATCAAATATGATGTCAGAATGGAAAGGCTATTGAGTTTAACATCAGATTTGGATATCCTAACAGTCTGAGCTGCAGCAAACTCTGTAAGAACCTCCTGATCTCACTTGGGAATTTTCTATTTTGATCAAATTTTATTTCAGGAAAGGGAAATCTTGGCTCCTAAAAGAAAAGATTTCTGACCTTTCAATATTTGTATGTATTCAGAATTAATCTCCGCTTAAAAAGTCACTGACAGGGGTAACAATGTTGTGTATAAAGAGCTGAAAAATATACAGATTGTCTCAAAAATCTTAGACTTTGGGATGCCCTGTATTATGTTTAGTCCTCATTGGGGCAGTAGGTAAAGTCATTTGGAAAATCAAACATTTTTATAGCTCTTTAAAATATCACTAATTCCGATACAGGGAAGTCTTTCTCAGTCATCAAGGAATAGACATTTTTTTTTTGTTATGGAAAAATGAACCATGATATTCTCCCACAGCTCATGGTGAGCTTCATCAGGACAATTAATATAACTCACCAAAAGTACAAAGGGGCTTGCATGGTAGAGGGACATTCCAATGTGAAAAGACTTCAGAAACTTGTTGTTAGTCATTCAATCATGTCCTACTCTGACCCCTTGGACCATAGAATACCAGGCCCATCTATTTTCCACTATCTCTTGAATTCTTTTCAAGTTCATGTTCATTGTTTCCATGATACTCCTTATCCATCTCATCCTCTGCCATCCCCTCTTCCTTTTTCCATCACTCTTTCCCAACATGAGGGTCTTTTCCAATGAGTCTCATCTTCTCTTTATATGGCTAAAGTATTTCTGTAAACATCTTCCAAGTGAAGCATAAATGAATTTGTTAATATGCCACATTAGAAAATGGGTTTTAGAAGTATACTTTAAAGAAGAAAACCCAAAGTATTTAAGCTTCAGCTTTAGGATTTGACCTTTCAGTGAATAGCATGAATTAATTTCTTTAAGTATTGACTGATTTGATCTCTTTGTCTTCATAGGTCTTTTCATAGGTCAAAAGTCTTCTCCAGCACTACATTATGAAAACATCAGTTCTGGAGTGTTCAGCTTTCCTTATAGTCCAACTCTCATAGCGAGATATTGCTGCTTGAAAAAGTACAGCTTTGACTATATAGACTTTTTTTGGGTGGGGCAATGAGGGTTAAGTGACTTGCCCAGGGTCACACAGCTAATGTCAAGTGTCTGAGGCCAAATTTGAACTCAGGTCCTCCTGAATCCAGGGTTGGTGCTTTATCCACTGCGCCACCTAGCTGCCCCCGACTATATAGACTTTTGTTGGCAAGGTGGTAACTTTTTTGTCTGCTGTCCAGATTTGTCACAGCTTTCCTCTCAAGGAGCAAGTATCTTTTAATTTCATGGCTGCAATCACCATCTACAATGAATGATCTTTGAGCCCAAGAATATAAAATGTTACACTGCTTCCATTTCTTCTCTCTCTATTTGCCTGGAGTTTTTTTTAATGTTAAGCTTCAATCCAGCTTTTACACTCTCCTCTTTCACCCTCATCAAGAGGCTTCTTAATTCCTTTTTACTTTCTGCCATCATCTGCATATTTGAGATTGTTGATATTTCTCCTGGCAACCTAAATTCTGTATTTTGATTCATCCAGCCTGACATTTTTCCTGAAGTACTCTGCATATACATTAAATAAATAAGGTGGCAATATACAGCCTTGTCATACTGATTTTTTATCTTAAGTCCATCAATTGTTTCATGTTTGGTTCTATCTCTTGCTTCTTGGCCTGCCTACAGGCTCCTCAGGAGACAAATACAAGATCTGGTATTCCCATCTCTTTGAGTACTTGCCACATTTTGTTTTTATCCACACAGTCAAAGGCTTTAGCATAGTCAATGAAGCAGAAGTGGACGCTTTCCTGAAACTCCTTTGCTTCTCCATATCGTGCAAATATTGGCAATTTGGTCTCTAGTTCCTCTGCCTCTTTGAAAACTAGCTTTCTCTTTTGATAATTTTTGGTTCACATATTGCTGAAGCCTAGCTTGCAGAATCTTAAGCATAAAATTGATGGTGTGTGAAATGAGTATAATTGTTTGGTACATTAGGGAAGTTTTATAGCATATCATATACTATTATATCTCTTTAAATTAAGCATTTAGATTTAGTGATCTTATAGTATGTCAATTCTCAACTATTTTAATGTCAGGACCCCTTCTTACATTCTTAAACATTATTGAGGATACCCTTCCCATAAATACACCAAGGAGCTTTTATTTATTTGGGTTAGTTATGTCTATTGATATTTACTCAAGCAATTAACAAATATTATTATTATTATAATGAAAAGAGTTTTGATTTCATGAACCACTTAAAAGGGTACCCCCAGAAGTCTCTGAGACCACATTTTGAGAATCATTGCAATAATGATAGCACAAGAGGAGAAGCAATCACTTTGACTCTCAATACTTTTCCCTGACTTATTCACACAATTCAATAGAATATCTGAATAATGATGCAAATAAGAGAACAATATAAGAATGTTGAGCTAATCCATTGAATTATGCTTTATTTGGGCCTTTACCAGAAAAAAAGGAAACAGAGGAAGTTCACTAAAGGAGATGAAAACAATTAACAAAACCAAGAATGACTCCATCTGGAAATGGAAAGGCTAAGTGAACAATTTCCTTTTAGTAATGGATTTAAAGTCTATGAAGAGCTCTTACCTAAAGGATGAGGACCAGTGATTTTCTACTGAAGACACAAATGGTGAAATTAGGCTCAAACTAATAGAGGAAGAAGGTAAATTAAACACAACAAAAAATATCCAGAAAATGAAAGTAACATCATATCAGCTTGTCAGTGAAGATTATTCTATAGCAAAGCTTTCTAAACCCCATATGGGGTTGCATAACTGAATGCAGGGGGTCACAAAAATTTGGCAACAGTAAAAGGTTATGTACACCTATTTTATATACCTATATACCCCAAATTGTGTAAAAATTTCTTAGGCAAAAAGGGTTCACAAGTGGAAAACTTAAGAAGCCCTGCTCTATAGGTTCTACTTCTAAATGTAGAATGTTGACCAAATTGCCTTTTACGGTTTCTCTAAGGTCCTTAGACAGTTAACCAATCACTACTTTATTCCACATGTTCAATTAAATGAAAGTCAAGGAATAATCTTTGGTACATGAGATTTTCTTTGAAATAATCACATGGTTTGAAAATACTACTTTTAAAGTTTTCAAATATAACCTCTATTTGACCTGGTTTTTCTCTTCCTTCGTATTTCTTTTCACTCTTCCCATACTGAATGTACCAAACTGGATAGACAATGTAGAGTTGGATTACATGGGACATTTTAACGTAAAGGCAATGTCCTCAAGCCATTTGATGCCTACTTGAATTTGAGTCAGTTATTTTATAAGAAATGGACCCAGCAAATATATTGATTATTCAGCATGCAAGCTGCTTTTGTGGAATTGCAGCAAATAAGGATATCAGGCTACACCAGAGACCAAGAGAAAAAGACTAAAATGACTCTGGACTTTGGAATTTCAGATTATCTGCCTGTTAAAATACCAGGTGATGACTCTGAGATGGAGAGCTTTCGTCCAGCTGGCTGACCAGAAATGAACAGCAAGAAGATGAATTTCACTTTTCTTCATGAAACTTTGAGAGCAGGAAATAAATGCATCTTTATAGTTATTTTTTAGCACATCATCATTGCAATGTTATAATCTGCGTCTTTTGCTACTATATCAACTGAAGTTTGAGTAAAAGCTCTCCCTTACATAGGAAAAAGAGAGGGCTTGCCTACAAAAAGCATTTGGGTACACCTGATCAAAGGTGCCAAAGATTAGGTGAGAGGAAGGAATGTTGAGATATTGAACCTCACTGGGAGTCATAGACAACGTTTGGAAGGTTTAAAGACAGCATCATTCATTTTATTTCTAATGTAATAAATGGACATGGAGGTTTTCAAATTTACAGAAATTATGAGCACAAACAGTGTAGGAAGGTGTAGCTTGGATTAGATCATAGGGAAGGAGAGTAAATATTGTAATCACATTGATGGAAATCATAAACCAGACTTGTGTGCCTAATCTCACCACTGTAGGGGAGAGGCACAAGAGAGACTTTATTTTTATATTGGATAATGTCCAAGAATTCTGGCTTTATTAAAACCCCTTCCACCAGCAAATCCATCAGCCTATGCCACCAGTTCCTTGGAATTGGCCCTAATCACAGAGCTTCCATAAAGGATCCTGCTAGATTGGGCAACAGGATCTAAGGCATGAATCTTAATCCAGCTCAAAAGTTTCTTATCTATTTCCTGATTTTTATGGGGAATAGCTGCCTTGCTAGTAGCAATAGTTAAGATCAGCTAATGCCAGGGCAATTTTTATACACATACATATACATTTACATATACACATACATATAGTTAATTATGATTATAAATAATAATTAATTATATATTGGTATATTTTTGTATCTGTGTGTGTGTGTGTGTGTGTGTGTGAACAATCTCACTGTTACCAGCTTTCTTCTCATTCCACTTCTCACTAATACAGGAAGACATCCCTAGATCCTCTGAAACTACATAGGATACTTTCTGTCTGATCACTTTATCTGGACCCCCCCAAAAATATTTCTTCTCATAATGCCCCAGAATCAGTTGAACTCATAAGGCTTACTTTTGCCAGAGCTGATTTCCTTAGTAAATTTTCTCTTGGGCATCTTGTAACAATTGTTAATGGTTCTACCAACTTTGGCATGCAATTTCTTCTGTGTGCCCAGATGATTTTTTTTATAGGGGAGCCTTTGCAATTCCCTGTGTAAGAGAGGTTTTCTCCACACCTCACTTGACAGAGTAACAGAATACTCATAATATAATCACAAAGTATTAACAAGATATTGTTGTTGTTGATGATATAAGGATATTATGAAAATAGGAGTATAAACCAAGAAAATGTAGTGGCATGTGTCTTTTCACTATTTCTCATAACAAACCCCAACTCTCTGTGCCAAATTCTATGACCTGAATCATACAATCTTAGAGTTAGGAGAGACTTCCAAGGCCACCTACTCCAACCTGTACCTACATAACCATGCTGAAGAATATACCAGGCAAGCACTAATTTAGCCTTTGCTTAAAGACTTCCATGGAGGAGGTTCCACAGCCCCTTGAAGTAGCCCATTTTGCTTTTGAAAGCAACTCATTGTTGGGAATTTTTTTCTTTACATCAAGTCTAATGGCCCTTTGACCCTTCCAGGTTTTGCCCCTAATTTTATACCCATAGGCCAAATAAAACAACTTTAATCCCTCTTCCTTATAATAGACCTTCATGACAATTTGGATATTGATCCCCTTCTTTGCACTCCTTAGGCTATAACCTATGTTCAGTTTCTCATCACTTCTCATCTACTCTATTGCAGTTGACTCAATTATTCTCTTTGCCTCCAGTCTCTATTTCCTCTAACCCATCCTTTACACAGCTGCCAAACTGATATTCCTGAAATGAAGATCTCATTATGTCACTCTCCTGTTCAGGAAACTCCAGTATCTCATGTTGCTGCAGTCATAAAAAACAATGTCCTCTTTGGGGCAATTAAAGCCATTCACAATCTAGTCTCCCATATATCTATCCAGGATATTACATAATCATTGTGTATAATTGTGATATGTGTGCATGTGCATGTCTGTGCGTGTCCGTGCATGTGTGTGTGTGTGTGTCCTTTGTGTGTTTCTTCTCCAGGTCAAAGATATCCACTTTATTCAAACAATTCTTTTATACCATAAACTCTTAAAAATATGTATTCTTTTAGGAATCCTAATTTTACACATTCTCTAACTTATCAATATTTTCTAAAATGTGGCATATAGAACTAAATATAACATCCTAGATATTATTTCACCAAGATAGAGCATGGAGATTTTGTCACCTTCTAGTTCTAGACCCATTCCTCTCAATATAGTTTAAGAGTATGTTATGTTTTGTTGTTACATATACTTTTGACTCATATTAAGCTTGTCCCCCTTCAAGAAAAGCTTAAAATAAAGTATTGTTTAGCTAACTTCCTAATTTTTTTGTGAAGTTGATTCTTGTATACAGATATATATATATATGTATGTGTGTACATATACATATATACATCCATATATAAATAACTGTAGAATACATATATAATATAAAATCAATAACTGTATAATAATCCTAGAAAGACAT